>NC_091385.1:8510375-8592875 GCF_038502225.1 Cherax quadricarinatus
GTGGTGATAGTGGTGTCATAATGATGGTGTGGTGATAGTGGTGTCATGGTGTGGTGATAGTGGTGTCAGTGATGGTGTGGTGATAGGGTGTCATAGTGATGGTGTGGTTATAGTGATGGTGTGGTGATAGTGGTGTCATAATGGTGTGGTGATAGTGGTGTCATAGTGATGGTGTGGTGATAGTGATGGTGTGGTGATAGTGGTGTAATAGTGATGGTGTGGTGATAGTGTCAGTGATGTGATAGTGGTGTCATAGTGGTGTGGTGATAGTGGTGTCAGTGATGGTGTGGTGATAGGGTGTCATAGTGATGGTGTGGTTATAGTGATGGTGTGGTGATAGTGGTGTCATAATGATGGTGTGGTGATAGTGGTGTCATAGTGGTGTGGTGATAGTGTCAGTGATGGTGTTGTCATAGTGATGGTGTTGTCATAGTGATGGTGTCATAGTGATGGTGTTGTCATAGTGATGGTGTTGTCATAGTGATGGTGTGGTCATAGTGATGGTGTTGTCATAGTGATGGTGTTGTCATAGTGATGGTGTTGTCATAGTGATGGTGTTGTCATAGTGATGGTGTTGTCATAGTGATGGTGTTGTCATAGTGATGGTGTGGTCATAGTGGCGTGATGATAGTGATAGTATGGCGATAGTGGTGTGATGATAGTGATAGTGTGGTGATAGTGATGGTGTGATGATAGTTGTGTGGTGATAGTGATGGTGTGGTGATAGTGATGGTGTGGTGAGAGCGATGGTGTGATGATAGTGATGGTGTGATGATAGTGATGGTGTGATGATAGTGATGGTGTGATAGTGGTGTGGTGATAGTGGTGTGGTGATAGTGATGGTGTGGTGATAGTGGTGTGGTGATAGTGATGGTGTGATGATAGTTGTGTGGTGATAGTGATGGTGTGGTGATAGTGATGGTGTGGTGAGAGCGATGGTGTGATGATAGTGATGGTGTGATGATAGTGATGGTGTGATAGTGGTGTGGTGATAGTGGTGTGGTGATAGTGATGGTGTGGTGATAGTGGTGTGGTGATAGTGATGGTGTGGTGATAGTGGTGTGGTGATAGTGATGGTGTGGTGATAGTGATGGTGTGGTGAGAGCGATGGTGTGATGATAGTGATGGTGTGATGATAGTGATGGTGTGATAGTGGTGTGGTGATAGTGGTGTGGTGATAGTGATGGTGTGGTGATAGTGGTGTGGTGATAGTGATGGTGTGGTGATAGTGGTGTGGTGATAGTGATGGTGTGGTGATAGTGATGGTGTGGTGAGAGCGATGGTGTGATGATAGTGATGGTGTGATGATAGTGATGGTGTGATAGTGGTGTGGTGATAGTGGTGTGGTGATAGTGATGGTGTGGTGATAGTGATGGTGTGGTGATAGTGGTGTGGTGATAGTGATGGTGTGGTGATAGTGATGGTGTGGTGATAGTGGTGTGGTGATAGTGATGGTGTGGTGATAGTGATGGTGTGGTGATAGTGATGGTGTGGTGATAGTGATGGTGTGGTGATAGTGATGGTGTGGTGATAGTGATGGTGTGGTGATAGTGATGGTGTGGTGATAGTGACGTAATGGTGCACTTAAAATTAACCATGAACACACCAACAAAAATATTGAACATAACCATGAACACACCAGCGTGCTGACACCGTGAGACATAAAGGAATACCAAGTGTCAGCATGTGTCAGCTGGAGGCTGGGGACAGGAGGGAGCTGACACTTGGCATGTTATTGAACTATCTTATATACACTATGTCCATACCACACATGCCGTCAGAAGGGAGGGGCTGCTGACTGTGGTCAAACTGTCAGCAGGCTACTGTGGCCAATCTGTCAGCAGGCTACTGTGGTCAAACTGTCAACCAGGCTACTGTGGTCAAACTGTCAACCAGGCTACTGTGGTCAAACTGTCAACAGGCTACTGTGGTCAAACTGTCAGCAGGCTACTGTGGTCAAACTGTCAGCAGGCTACTGTGGCCAAACTGTCAGCAGGCTACTGTGGTCAAACTGTCAGTCAGGCTACTGTGGCCAAACTGTCAGCAGGCTACTGTGGCCAATCTGTCAGCCAGGCTACTGTGACCAAACTGTCAACCAGGCTACTGTGGCCAATCTGTCAGCCAGGCTTCTGTGGTCAAACTGTCAACAGGCTACTGTGGTCAAACTGTCAACAGGCTACTGTGGCCAAACTGTCAGCAGGCTACTGTGGCCAAACTGTCAACAGGCTACTGTGGCCAAACTGTCAACAGGCTACTGTGGCCAAACTGTCAACAGGCTACTGTGGCCAAACTGTCAGCAGGCTACTGTGGCCAATCTGTCAGCCAGGCTACTGTGACCAAACTGTCAACCAGGCTACTGTGACCAAACTGTCAACCAGGCTACTGTGGCCAATCTGTCAGCCAGGCTACTGTGACCAAACTGTCAACCAGGCTACTGTGGCCAAACTGTCAGCAGGCTCCTTTGGCCAAACTGTCAATAGGCTACTGTGGCCAAACTGTCAGCAGGCTACTGTGGCCAAACTGTCAGCAGGCTACTGTGGCCAAACTGTCAACAGGCTACTGTGGCCAAACTGTCAGCAGGCTACTGTGGCCAAACTGTCAGCAGGCTACTGTGGCCAAACTGTCAGCAGGCTACTGTGGCCAAACTGTCAGCAGGCTCCTTTGGCCAAACTGTCAACAGGCTACTGTGGCCAAACTGTCAACAGGCTACTGTGGCCAAACTGTCAGCAGGCTACTGTGGCCAAACTGTCAGCAGGCTACTGTGGCTAAACTGTCAGCAGGCTACTGTGGCCAAACTGTCAACAGGCTACTGTGGCCAAACTGTCAGCAGGCTACTGTGGCCAAACTGTCAGCAGGCTACTGTGGCCAAACTGTCAGCCAGGCTACTGTGACCAAACTTTCAGCCAGGCTACTGTGGCCAAACTGTCAGCCAGGCTACTGTGACCAAACTTTCAGCCAGGCTACTGTGGCCAAACTGTCAGCCAGGCTACTGTGACCAAACTTTCAGCCAGGCTACTGTGACCAAACTGTCAGCCAGGCTGTGACCAAACTGTCAGCCAGGCTGTGACCAAACTGTCAGCCAGGCTGTGACCAAACTGTCAGCCAGGCTACACTGTGGTCCCACACAGTCTACACACTAAACATTATAATCTGATTCATATGGATTTACCTCATAAATAATAAATAATAAATAATAAATAATAATAATAATAATAATGATAATAATCGAAAAGCAGGATAGATTATATAAGAATGAATTTAAAATTAATAAGGTCTATCGCTACTTTGTCAGTGATGATAGACAGGAATGTTTTGGAATCATAAGGGAGGATTTGAAGACGTTTCGCTCATATAGGTGCTTCCTGATGTTTCACTTGAGTTCGTAGCCGATCGAAATGTTGTCTTTAATTCAAGATTTTTTCTGTTAACCCTTTTGAGGCCTAGTTCATAGGCCTTTTGTGTATCCATATGCTGCTGAGCTACCATCCACAGGATGGATATGAGGTACACAATAAACTAGCCACTACCATCCACAGGATGGATATGAGGTACACAATAAACTAGCCACTACCATCCACAGGATGGATATGAGGTACACAATAAACTAGCCACTACCATCCACAGGATGGATATGAGGTACACAATAAACTAGCCACTACCATCCACAGGATGGATATGAGGTACACAATAAACTAGCCACTACCATCCACAAGATGGATATGAGGTACACAATAAACTAGCCACTACCATCCACAGGATGGATATGAGGTACACAATAAACTAGCCACTACCATCCACAGGATGGATATGAGGTACACAATAAACTAGCCACTACCATCCACAGGATGGATATGAGGTACACAATAAACTAGCCACTACCATCCACAGGATGGATATGAGGTACACAATAAACTAGCCACTACCATCCACAGGATGGATATGAGGTACACAATAAACTAGCCACTACCATCCACAGGATGGATATGAGGTACACAATAAACTAGCCACTACCATCCACAGGATGGATATGAGGTACACAATAAACTAGCCACTACCATCCACAGGATGGATATGAGGTACACAATAAACTAGCCACTACCATCCACAGGATGGATATGAGGTACACAATAAACTAGCCACTACCATCCACAGGATGGATATGAGGTACACAATAAACTAGCCACTACCATCCACAGGACGGATATGAGGTACACAATACACTAGCCACTACCATCCACAGGATGGATATGAGGTACACAATAAACTAGCCACTACCATCCACAGGATGGATATGAGGTACACAAACTAGCCACTACCATCCACAGGATGGATATGAGGTACACAATAAACTAGCCACTACCATCCACAGGATGGATATGAGGTACACAAACTAGCCACTACCATCCACAGGATGGATATGAGGTACACAATAAACTAGCCACTACCGTCCACAGGATGAATATGAGGTACACAAACTAGCCACTACCATCCACAGGATGGATATGAGGTACACAATAAACTAGCCACTACCATCCACAAGATGGATATGAGGTACACAATAAACTAGCCACTACCATCCACAGGATGGATATGAGGTACACAATAAACTAGCCACTACCATCCACAGGATGGATATGAGGTACACAATAAACTAGCCACTACCATCCACAGGATGGATATGAGGTACACAATAAACTAGCCACTACCATCCACAAGATGGATATAAGGTACACAATAAACTAGCCACTACCATCCACAGGATGGATATGAGGTACACAATAAACTAGCCACTACCATCCACAAGATGGATATGAGGTACACAAACTAGCCACTACCATCCACAGGATGGATATGAGGTACACAAACTAGCCACTACCATCCACAGGATGGATATGAGGCACACAAACTAGCCACTACCATCCACAGGATGGATATGAGGTACACAAACTAGCCACTACCATCCACAGGATGGATATGAGGCACACAAACTAGCCACTACCATCCACAGGATGGATATGAGGTACACAATAAACTAGCCACTACCATCCACAAGATGGATATAAGGTACACAATAAACTAGCCACTACCATCCACAGGATGGATATGAGGTACACAATAAACTAGCCACTACCATCCACAAGATGGATATGAGGTACACAAACTAGCCACTACCATCCACAGGATGGATATGAGGTACACAAACTAGCCACTACCATCCACAGGATGGATATGAGGCACACAAACTAGCCACTACCATCCACAGGATGGATATAAGGTACACAAACTAGCCACTACCATCCACAGGATGGATATGAGGCACACAAACTAGCCACTACCATCCACAGGATGGATATGAGGTACACAATAAACTACCCACTACCATCCACAGGATGGATATGAGGTACACAAACTAGCCACTACCATCCACAGGATGGATATGAGGTACACAACAAACTAGCCACTATCATCCACAGGATGGATATGACGTACACAATAAACTAGCCACTACCATCCACAGGATGGATATAAGGTACACAATAAACTAGCCACTTCCATCCACAGGATGGATATGAGGTACACAATAAACTAGCCACTACCATCCACAGGATGGATATGAGGTACACAATAAACTAGCCACTACCATCCACAGGATGGATATGAGGTACACAATAAACTAGCCACTACCATCCACAGGATGGATATGAGGTACACAATAAACTAGCCACTACCATCCACAGGATGGATATGCAATAGAAAGGGAGAGGTTGCAGAAATTTCTGGAGTGGAATAAGGAGCGTGTACAGGACCGAGGTGAAGACTTGAGACACTTATGCAACACATGGGAATCTTTATTGAAGAAACGTTTCGCCACACAGTGGCTTCATCAGTCCAATACAAAGTAGAAATAGGTAAGGAGAGTAGAAGTATGAGGTAATCAGTCCCTCAACCTGGAATCGATGTGTTCAGTCCATCACTCTTGTAGTAAGTGCAGCATAGGGCCAGAGAGGTGGCTTATATACTGCGGTGAGATGAGTTGAAGCAGGAGGAGGCGGGATTCCAGGTTGAGGGACTGATTACCTCATACTTCTACTCTCCTTACCTATTTCTACTTTGTATTGGACTGATGAAGCCACTGTGTGGCGAAACGTTTCTTCAATAAAGATTCCCATGTGTTGCATAAGTGTCTCAAGTCTTCAACTTGTCGGTTTTCAAAACCATTCATCACACAGGACCGAGGTCTTGACCGTAACTTTTAACTCCCACCGGTAAGCCAGTGGAAGGCCTCGGTCAGATGACCGAAAGCTCCAACGGTGGGCCATCATCGAAGACCCGCGCCAGGAAACACTTGTCCTATTTCCTGATGAACCTTACCTAACCTGTGGCCCAAGTACTGTCTTAGAGGATCAGAGAAAGCCGGCTGCGTAGGCTGTGTAGGCTGTGTAGGGGAGGAAGACGGAGGCTCTTAAATATATTGGGTATAAAACTAGAAAAACTGGCTCATATATTTCGAAGTTTGGATTTGTTTTATAGTTTAATATCTTTCTTATGCACCCTAAACCCATCCTGTGGGTGGTAGTCACCTCATACCCATCCTGTGGGTGGTAGTCACCTCATACCCATCCTGTGGGTGGTAGTCACCTCATACCCATCCTGTGGGTGGTAGTCACCCCATACCCATCCTGTGGGTGGTGGTCACCTCATACCCATCCTGTGGGTGGTGGTCACCTCATACCCATCCTGTGGGTGGTGGTCACCTCATACCCATCCTGTGGGTGGTAGTCACCTCATACCCATCCTGTGGGTGGTAGTCACCCCATACCCATCCTGTGGGTGGTGGTCACCTCATACCCATCCTGTGGGTGGTAGTCACCTCATACCCATCCTGTGGGTGGTGGTCACCTCATACCCATCCTGTGGGTGGTGGTCACCTCATACCCATCCTGTGGGTGGTGGTCACCTCATACCCATCCTGTGGGTGGTAGTCACCTCATACCCATCCTGTGGGTGGTAGTCACCTCATACCCATCCTGTGGGTGGTAGTCACCCCATACCCATCCTGTGGGTGGTGGTCACCTCATACCCATCCTGTGGGTGGTGGTCACCTCATACCCATCCTGTGGGTGGTAGTCACCTCATACCCATCCTGTGGGTGGTAGTCACCCCATACCCATCCTGTGGGTGGTGGTCACCTCATACCCATCCTGTGGGTGGTAGTCACCTCATACCCATCCTGTGGGTGGTGGTCACCTCATACCCATCCTGTGGGTGGTGGTCACCTCATACCCATCCTGTGGGTGGTGGTCACCTCATACCCATCCTGTGGGTGGTAGTCACCTCATACCCATCCTGTGGGTGGTAGTCACCTCATACCCATCCTGTGGGTGGTAGTCACCTCATACCCATCCTGTGGGTGGTAGTCACCTCATACCCATCCTGTGGGTGGTAGTCACCTCATACCCATCCTGTGGGTGGTAGTCACCTCATACCCATCCTGTGGGTGGTAGTCACCTCATACCCATCCTGTGGGTGGTGGTCACCTCATACCCATCCTGTGGGTGGTAGTCACCTCATACCCATCCTGTGGGTGGTAGTCACCTCATACCATCCTGTGGGTGGTAGTCACCCCATACCCATCCTGTGGGTGGTAGTCACCTCATACCCATCCTGTGGGTGGTAGTCACCCCATACCCATCCTGTGGGTGGTAGTCACCCCATACCCATCCTGTGGGTGGTAGTCACCTCATACCCATCCTGTGGGTGGTAGTCACCTCATACCCATCCTGTGGGTGGTAGTCACCTCATACCCATCCTGTGGGTGGTAGTCACCTCATACCCATCCTGTGGGTGGTAGTCACCTCATACCCATCCTGTGGGTGGTAGTCACCCCATACCCATCCTGTGGGTGGTAGTCACCCCATACCCATCCTGTGGGTGGATGTCACCTCATACCCATCCTGTGGGTGGTAGTCACCCCATACCCATCCTGTGGGTGGTAGTCACCTCATACCCATCCTGTGGGTGGTAGTCACCTCATACCCATCCTGTGGGTGGTAGTCACCCCATACCCATCCTGTGGGTGGTAGTCACCCCATACCCATCCTGTGGGTGGTAGTCACCTCATACCCATCCTGTGGGTGGTAGTCACCCCATACCCATCCTGTGGGTGGTAGTCACCTCATACCTCATACCCATCCTGTGGGTGGTAGTCACCCCATACCCATCCTGTGGGTGGTAGTCACCCCATACCCATCCTGTGGGTGGTAGTCACCCCATACCCATCCTGTGGGTGGTAGTCACCTCATACCCATCCTGTGGGTGGTAGTCACCTCATACCCATCCTGTGGGTGGTAGTCACCTCATACCCATCCTGTGGGTGGTAGTCACCCCATACCCATCCTGTGGGTGGTAGTCACCTCATACCCATCCTGTGGGTGGTAGTCACCCCATACCCATCCTGTGGGTGGTAGTCACCTCATACCCATCCTGTGGGTGGTAGTCACCTCATACCCATCCTGTGGGTGGTAGTCACCTCATACCCATCCTGTGGGTGGTAGTCACCTCATACCCATCCTGTGGGTGGTAGTCACCTCATACCTCATACCCATCCTGTGGGTGGTAGTCACCCCATACCCATCCTGTGGGTGGTAGTCACCCCATACCCATCCTGTGGGTGGTAGTCACCCCATATCCATCCTGTGGGTGGTAGTCACCTCATACCTCATACCCATCCTGTGGGTGGTAGTCACCCCATACCCATCCTGTGGGTGGTAGTCACCCCATATCCATCCTGTGGGTGGTAGTCACCTCATACCTCATACCCATCCTGTGGGTGGTAGTCACCCCATACCCATCCTGTGGGTGGTAGTCACCCCATACCCATCCTGTGGGTGGTAGTCACCTCATACCCATCCTGTGGGTGGTAGTCACGTCATACCCATCCTGTGGGTGGTAGTCAAAAGATTACAGAGGTACATAATGGGTCCGGGTACTGGGCCCCAAAATTCTGATAGCTGAGCACATTACTCAAAGAATTAACTGGTTTGTATATTTCGATCCCCTTGTGGAATCCTCTTAATCTAATGTTTATTTCTGGTCGGGAAGCCATTCGGATATACGATATTTCGGGCTGAAGACCGGATCGGTGTACATGTTACATGACCAGCCGTGTGACAAGTTCCGCTTATTCTTCAGGAGGCGGATTTCACGTTCCTTAAGGAATACGGAACACAAGCGGGACTAGAATGACAATTCTGATGTCTATCTCGTTTGTCTGGTTCATATCCACGACTCCCAAAGACACAGGTAGGGATATCTGCGCTAGACTGACAGTACTGAGAAGAGTATCTGAGACTCCAGCACTTAGGATACTGATGGAGAGTAAGAGAGCTCTGGTCTTGTAGCTTCCTGCTAAGTACACGGTAGTGGGAAGCTACTCGATGGAAGATTTTGGGAAATTAAGACTGATATGACCCGTAATACAACTCCCATTTATTCAACAGAACGGAAGTTCAGTGTGAAATATCTGGGAGTGATGATGCCAGACCTGATATTCAATTATGACATCAATGTTGCTGTCACTACAGCAGGAAAATACTACTGGATAACTTAAGCCCCATGAACTGTACTCCCTTGAGCATAGAAGAAAAAGGTACATTATAATCTACACCTTGAAAATTCTAGAGGGACTGATCCCAAACTTGCACACTAAAGACTCTGTATGAAAGCAAAAGAACACTTGGTAGAACAGTGCAAAATACCTTCAGTAAAAATCAGAAATTTGATGAACACAATTAGAAATCAGTGTAGGAGGACCTCGACTCTTCAACTCCCTCCATTCGTGCATACGACGAATTAGCAACAGACATCTGACTGTCCTCTAAAGGGAACTTAAGTTGACTGATCTGTAGTGTGTATGTTTGACTGGTTAACCATTTTACAACTGGAAAGCCTGGTCTAGGATCGGGCCGCGGGGGCGCTGACCCCTGCACTCTAAGTCTGAAACCATTGAAGAAAATGAAAAAAAAGCAATGGTGGTAGTAGTGATGGTAGTGACAATGGTGGTAGTAGTGATGGTAGTGACAATGGTGGTAGTGGTGATGGTAGTGACAATGGTGGTAGTGGTGATGGTAGTGACAATGGTGGTAGTGGTGATGGTAGTGACAATGGTGGTAGTGGTGATGGTAGTGACAATGGTGGTAGTGGTGATGGTAGTGACAATGGTGGTAGTGGTGATGGTAGTGACAATGGTGGTAGTGGTGATGGTAGTGACAATGGTGGTAGTGGTGATGGTAGTGACAATGGTGGTAGTGGTGATGGTAGTGACAATGGTGGTAGTGGTGATGGTAGTGACAATGGTGGTAGTGGTGATGGTAGTGACAATGGTGGTAGTAGTGATGGCAGTGACAATGGTGGTAGTTACAGTAGTTATGGTAGCAATATTAACATCAATACAATGGTAGCAGTGATGGCAGTGACAATGGTGGTAGTAGTGATGGTAGTGACAATGGTGGTAGCAGTGATGGCAGTGACAATGGTGGTAGCTACAGTAGTTATGGTAGCAATATTAACATCAATACAATGGTAGCAGTGATGGCAGTGACAATGGTGGTAGTAGTGATGGCAGTGACAATGGTGGTAGTAGTGATGGCAGTGACAATGGTGGTAGTAGTGATAGCAGTGACAATGGTGGTAGTAGTGATGGCAGTGACAATGGTGGTAGTAGTGATGGCAGTGACAATGGTGGTAGTAGTGATGGCAGTGACAATGGTGGTAGTAGTGATAGCAGTGACAATGGTGGTAGTGATGGCAGTGACAACGGTGGTAGTAGTGATGGCAGTGACAATGGTGGTAGCTACAGTAGTTATGGTAGCAATATTAACATCAATACAATGGTGGTAGTGATGGCAGTGACAATGGTGGTAGTAGTGATGGCAGTGACAATGGTGGTAGTAGTGATGGCAGTGACAATGGTAGTAGCAGTGATGGCAGTGGCAATGGTGGTAGTAGTGATGGCAGTGACAATGGTGGTAGCTACAGTAGTTATGGTAGCAATATTAACATCAATACAATGGTGGTAGTGATGGCAGTGACAATGGTGGTAGTAGTGATGGCAGTGACAATGGTAGTAGCAGTGATGGCAGTGGCAATGGTGGTAGTAGTGATGGCAGTGGCAATGGTGGTAGCAGTGATGGCAGTGACAATGGTAGTAGCAGTGATGGCAGTGGCAATGGTGGTAGTAGTGATGGCAGTGGCAATGGTGGTAGCAGTGATGGCAGTGGCAATGGTGGTAGTAGTGATGGCAGTGACAATGGTGGTAGCAGTGATGGCAGTGACAATGGTGGTAGCAGTGATGGCAGTGACAATGGTGGTAGCAGTGATGGCAGTGACAATGGTGGTAGTAGTGATGGCAGTGACAATGGTGGTAGCAGTGATGGCAGTGACAATGGTGGTAGCAGTGATGGCAGTGACAATGGTGGTAGTAGTGATGGCAGTGACAATGGTGGTAGTTACAGTAGTTATGGTAGCAATATTAACATCAATACAATGGTAGCAGTGATGGCAGTGACAATGGTGGTAGTAGTGATGGCAGTGACAATGGTGGTAGTAGTGGTGGCGGCAGTGACAATGGTGGTAGTGATGGTAGTGACAATGGTGGTAGTTACAGTAGTTATGGTAGCAATATTAACATCAATACAATGGTAGCAGTGATGGCAGTGACAATGGTGGTAGTAGTGATGTCAGTGACAATGGTGGTAGTGATGGTAGTGACAATGGTGGTAGTTACAGTAGTTATGGTAGCAATATTAACATCAATACAATGGTAGCAGTGATGGCAGTGACAATGGTGGTAGTAGTGATGGCAGTGACAATGGTGGTAGTGATGGCAGTGACAATGGTGGTAGTAGTGATAGCAGTGACAATGGTGGTAGTGATGGCAGTGACAATGGTGGTAGTAGTGATAGCAGTGACAATGGTGGTAGTTACAGTAGTTATGGTAGCAATATGAACATCAATAACAACAAGAGTAACTCCTCAACAGTTTTAACTACCTTCGTGTACACACACACTAACGACCCTCTAGCTAATTCTCTCTCACAGTCGTACAAAGTCGTGGTGGGTCGTAGTCGGCCGAGAAGCAAATAACGTCAATCTATATGCAAATGAGCCAGCATCCCGCCAACGTAAGACATCAACGATTGATGTCAAGTTGTGATCCACTTGTGGAGGGCATAATGATGCTGTGGTTCATATGGACTAAGTGCAGTAGTAACAGCCTAGTTGATCAGGCTCTGATCCACCGCGAGGCCTAGTCAAGGACTAGAATGCAGGGGGGGGGCGTTGACCCCAGGAACCCCTCCCCCAGGGAGAGACTAGGAGAAAAGGTGAGGTGGATTACGAGTGGATGCTGCCTCTGTGGATCTCCCTCTCTCTCTCTCTCTCACACACACACACACACACACACACACACACACACACACACACACACACACATTCACCCACATGTTGCACCCGGTGAATTAAAAACACTGGTGTTTTTGTTGCAAGCGTTGCAGCGTTTAAAACGTGAGCATCACTGCAAGTGAAATGTTTGCAGACTTCAAAGGAGGCTTTTATAATCCATAAAATAATTGACCAAGAGAGAGAGAGGTTGATAGCAGCAGTGTGTTGTGAGGTGGAGATGTCAGGGAGGGAGAGTGAGAGGATGAGAGAGGTTGATAGCAGCAGTGTGTTGTGAGGTGGAGATGTCAGGGAGGGAGAGTGAGAGGATGAGAGAGGTTGATAGCAGCAGTGTGTTGTGAGGTGGAGATGTCAGGGAGGGAGAGTGAGAGGATGAGAGAGGTTGAGAGCAGCAGTGTGTTGTGAGGTGGAGATGTCAGGGAGGGAGAGTGAGAGGATGAGAGAGGTTGAGAGCAGCTGTGTGTTGTGAGGTGGAGATGTCAGGGAGGGAGAGTGAGAGGATGAGAGAGGTTGAGAGCAGCAGTGTGTTGTGAGGTGGAGAGGTCAGGGAGGGAGAGTGAGAGGATGAGAGAGGTTGGGAGCAGCTGTGTGTTGTGAGGTGGAGATGTCAGGGAGGGAGAGTGAGAGGATGAGAGAGGTTGAGAGCAGCTGTGTGTTGTGAGGTGGAGATGTCAGGGAGGGAGAGTGAGAGGATGAGAGAGGTTGATAGCAGCTGTGTGTTGTGAGGTGGAGATGTCAGGGAGGGAGAGTGAGAGGATGAGAGAGGTTGAGAGCAGCTGTGTGTTGTGAGGTGGAGATGTCAGGGAGGGAGAGTGAGAGGATGAGAGAGGTTGATAGCAGCAGTGTGTTGTGAGGTGGAGATGTCAGGGAGGGAGAGTGAGAGGATGAGAGAGGTTGATAGCAGCTGTGTGTTGTGAGGTGGAGATGTCAGGGAGGGAGAGTGAGAGGATGAGAGAGGTTGATAGCAGCTGTGTGTTGTGAGGTGGAGATGTCAGGGAGGGAGAGTGAGAGTATGAGAGAGGTTGAGAGCAGCAGTGTGTTGTGAGGTGAAGAGGTCAGGGAGGGAGAGTGAGAGGATGAGAGAAATTGATAGCAGCAGTGTGTTGTGAGGTGGAGAGGTCAGGGAGGGAGAGTGAGAGGATGAGAGAGGTTGAGAGCAGCAGTGTGTTGTGAGGTGGAGAGGTCAGGGAGGGAGAGTGAGAGGATGAGAGAGGTTGATAGCAGCTGTGTGTTGTGAGGTGGAGAGGTCAGGGAGGGAGAGTGAGAGGATGAGAGAGGTTGATAGCAGCTGTGTGTTGTGAGGTGGAGATGTCAGGGAGGGAGAGTGAGAGGATGAGAGAGGTTGATAGCAGCTGTGTGTTGTGAGGTGGAGAGGTCAGGGAGGGAGAGTGAGAGGATGAGAGAGGTTGATAGCAGCTGTGTGTTGTGAGGTGGAGATGTCAGGGAGGGAGAGTGAGAGGATGAGAGAGGTTGATAGCAGCTGTGTGTTGTGAGGTGGAGAGGTCAGGGAGAGAGAGTGAGAGAGGTTGATAGCAGCTATGTATTGTGAGGTGGAGATGTCAGGGAGGGAGAGTGAGAGGATGAGAGAGGTTGAGAGCAGCTGTGTATTGTGAGGTGGAGATGTCAGGGAGGGAGAGTGAGAGGATGCGAGAGGTTGAGAGCAGCTGTGTGTTGTGAGGTGGAGATGTCAGGGAGGGAGAGTGAGAGGATGAGAGAGGTTGAGAGCAGCTGTGTGTTGTGAGGTGGAGAGGTCAGGGAGGGAGAGTGAGAGGATGAGAGAGGTTCATAGCAGCTGTGTGTTGTGAGGTGGAGAGGTCAGGGAGGGAGAGTGAGAGGATGAGAGAGGTTGATAGCAGCTGTGTGTTGTGAGGTGGAGAGGTCAGGGAGGGAGAGTGAGAGGATGAGAGAGGTTGAGAGCAGCAGTGTGTTGTGAGGTGGAGAGGTCAGGGAGGGAGAGTGAGAGGATGAGAGAGGTTGATAGCAGCTGTGTTTTGTGAGGTGGAGAGGTCAGGGAGGGAGAGTGAGAGGATGAGAGAGGTTGATAACAGCTGTGTGTTGTGAGGTGGAGATGTCAGGGAGGGACAGTGAGAGGATGAGAGAGGTTGATAGCAGCTGTGTGTTGTGAGGTGGAGAGGTCAGGGAGGGACAGTGAGAGGATGAGAGAGGTTGATAACAGCTGTGTGTTGTGAGGTGGAGATGTCAGGGAGGGAGAGTGAGAGGATGAGAGAGGTTGATAGCAGCTGTGTGTTGTGAGGTGGAGAGGTCAGGGAGGGAGAGTGAGAGGATGAGAGAGGTTGATAGCAGCTGTGTGTTGTGAGGTGGAGAGGTCAGGGAGGGAGAGTGAGAGGATGAGAGAGGTTGATAGCAGCTGTGTGTTGTGAGGTGGAGATGTCAGGGAGGGAGAGTGAGAGGATGAGAGAGGTTGAGAGCAGCAGTGTGTTGTGAGGTGGAGATGTCAGGGAGGGAGAGTGAGAGGATGAGAGAGGTTGAGAGCAGCAGTGTGTTGTGAGGTGGAGAGGTCAGGGAGGGAGAGTGAGAGGATGAGAGAGGTTGATAGCAGCTGTGTGTTGTGAGGTGGAGTGGTCAGGGAGGGAGAGTGAGAGGATGAGAGAGGTTGATAGCAGCTGTGTGTTGAGAGGTGGAGAGGTCAGGGAGGGAGAGTGAGAGGATGAGAGAGGTTGATAGCAGCTGTGTGTTGTGAGGTGGAGAGGTCAGGGAGGGAGAGTGAGAGGATGAGAGAGGTTGATAGCAGCTGTGTGTTGTGAGGTGGAGAGGACAGGGAGGGAGAGTGAGAGGATGAGAGAGGTTGAGAGCAGCTGTGTGTTGTGAGGTGGAGAGGTCAGGGAGGGAGAGTGAGAGGATGACAGAGGTTGATAGCAGCTGTGTGTTGTGAGGTGGAGAGGACAGGGAGGGAGAGTGAGAGGATGAGAGAGGTTGAGAGCAGCTGTGTGTTGTGAGGTGGAGAGGTCAGGGAGGGAGAGTGAGAGGATGAGAGAGGTTGATAGCAGCTGTGTGTTGTGAGGTGGAGAGGACAGGGAGGGAGAGTGAGAGGATGAGAGAGGTTGGGAGCAGCTGTGTGTTGTGAGGTGGAGAGGTCAGGGAGGGAGAGTGAGAGGATGACAGAGGTTGATAGCAGCTGTGTGTTGTGAGGTGGAGATGTCAGGGAGGGAGAGTGAGAGGATGAGAGAGGTTGGGAGCAGCTGTGTGTTGTGAGGTGGAGAGGTCAGGGAGCGAGAGTGAGAGGATGAGAGAGGTTGATAGCAGCTGTGTGTTGTGAGGTGGAGAGGTCAGGGAGGGAGAGTGAGAGGATGAGAGAGGTTGATAGCAGCTGTGTGTTGTGAGGTGGAGAGGTCAGGGAGGGAGAGTGAGAGGATGAGAGAGGTTGAGAGCAGCAGTGTGTTGTGAGGTGGAGAGGTCAGGGAGGGAGAGTGAGAGGATGAGAGAGGTGGAGAGGTCAGGGAGGGAGAGTGAGAGGATGAGAGAGGTTGATAGCAGCTGTGTGTTGTGAGGTGGAGAGGTCAGGGAGGGAGAGTGAGAGGATGAGAGGGGTTGATAGCAGCTGTGTGTTGTGAGGTGGAGAGGTCAGGGAGGGACAGTGAGAGGATGAGAGAGGTTGAGAGCAGCTGTGTGTTGTGAGGTGGAGAGGTCAGGTGGCTAGTTTATTGTGTACCTCATATCCATCCTGTGGATGGTAGTGGCTAGTTTATTGTGTACCTCATATCCATCCTGTGGATGGTAGTGGCTAGTTTATTGTGTACCTCATATCCATCCTGTGGATGGTAGTGGCTAGTTTATTGTGTACCTCATATCCATCCTGTGGAGGGTAGTGGCTAGTTTATTGTGTACCTCATATCCATCCTGTGGATGGTAGTGGCTAGTTTATTGTGTACCTCAAATCCATCCTGTGGATGGTAGTGGCTAGTTTATTGTGTACCTCATATCCATCCTGTGGATGGTAGTGTCTAGTTTATTGTGTACCTCATATCCATCCTGTGGATGGTAGTGGCTAGTTTATTGTGTACCTCATATCCATCCTGTGGATGGTAGTGGCTAGTTTATTGTGTACCTCATATCCATCCTGTGGATGGTAGTGGCTAGTTTATTGTGTACCTCATATCCATCCTGTGGATGGTAGTGGCTAGTTTATTGTGTACCTCATATCCATCCTGTGGCTGGTAGTGGCTAGTTTATTGTGTACCTCATATCCATCCTGTGGATGGTAGTGGCTAGTTTATTGTGTACCTCATATCCATCCTGTGGATGGTAGTGGCTAGTTTATTGTGTACCTCATATCCATCCTGTGGATGGTAGTGGCTAGTTTATTGTGTACCACATATCCATCCTGTGGATGGTAGTGGCTGGTTTATTGTGTACCTCATATCCATCCTGTGGATGGTAGTGGCTAGTTTATTGTGTACCTCATATCCATCCTGTGGACGGTAGTGGCTAGTTTATTGTGTACCTCATATCCATCCTGTGGATGGTAGTGGCTAGTTTATTGTGTACCTCATATCCATCCTGTGGATGGTAGTGGCTAGTTTATTGTGTACCTCATATCCATCCTGTGGATGGTAGTGGCTAGTTTATTGTGTACCTCATATCCATCCTGTGGATGGTAGTGGCTAGTTTATTGTGTACCTCATATCCATCCTGTGGATGGTAGTGGCTAGTTTATTGTGTACCTCATATCCATCCTGTGGATGGTAGTGGCTAGTTTATTGTGTACCTCATATCCATCCTGTGGATGGTAGTGGCTAGTTTATTGTGTACCTCATATCCATCCTGTGGATGGTAGTGGCTAGTTTATTGTGTACCACATATCCATCCTGTGGATGGTAGTGGCTAGTTTATTGTGTACCTCATATCCATCCTGCGGATGGTAGTGGCTAGTTTATTGTATACCTCATATCCATCCTGTGGATGGTAGTGGCTAGTTTATTGTGTACCTCATATCCATCCTGTGGATGGTAGTGGCTAGTTTATTGTGTACCTCATATCCATCCTGTGGATGGTAGTGGCTAGTTTATTGTGTACCTCATATCCATCCTGTGGATGGTAGTGGCTAGTTTATTGTGTACCTCATATCCATCCTGTGGATGGTAGTGGCTAGTTTATTGTGTTCCTCATATCCATCCTGTGGATGGTAGTGGCTAGTTTATTGTGTACCTCATATCCATCCTGTGGATGGTAGTGGCTAGTTTATTGTGTACCTCATATCCATCCTGTGGATAGTAGTGGCTAGTTTATTGTGTACCTCATATCCATCCTGTGGATGGTAGTGGCTAGTTTATTGTGTACCTCATATCCATCCTGTGGATGGTAGTGGCTAGTTTGTTGTGTACCTCATATCCATCCTGTGGATGGTAGTGGGTAGTTTATTGTGTACCACATATCCATCCTGTGGATGGTAGTGGCTGGTTTATTGTGTACCTCATATCCATCCTGTGGATGGTAGTGGCTAGTTTATTGTGTACCTCATATCCATCCTGTGGATGGTAGTGGCTAGTTTATTGTGTACCTCATATCCATCCTGTGGATGGTAGTGGCTAGTTTATTGTGTACCTCATATCCATCCTGTGGATGGTAGTGGCTAGTTTATTGTGTACCTCATATCCATCCTGTGGATGGTAGTGGGTAGTTTATTGTGTATCTCATATCCATCCTGTGGATGGTAGTGGCTAGTTTATTGTGTACCTCATATCCATCCTGTGGATGGTAGTGGCTAGTTTATTGTGTACCTCATATCCAACCTGTGGATAGTAGTGGCAGGTTTATTGTGTACCTCATATCCAACCTGTGGATGGTAGTGGCTAGTTTATTGTGTACCTCATATCCATCCTGTGGATGGTAGTGGCTAGTTTATTGTGTACCTCATATCCATCCTGTGGATGGTAGTGGCTAGTTTATTGTGTACCTCATATCCATCCTGTGGATGGTAGTGGCTAGTTTATTGTGTACCTCATATCCATCCTGTGGATGGTAGTGGCTAGTTTATTGTGTACCTCATATCCATCCTGTGGATGGTAGTGACTAGTTTATTGTGTACCTCATATCCATCCTGTGGATGGTAGTGGCTAGTTTATTGTGTACCTCATATCCATCCTGTGGATGGTAGTGGCTAGTTTATTGTGTACCTCATATCCATCCTGTGGATGGTAGTGGCTAGTTTATTGTGTACCTCATATCCATCCTGTGGATAGTAGTGGCAGGTTTATTGTGTACCTCATATCCACCCTGTGGATGGTAGTGGCTAGTTTATTGTGTACCTCATATCCATCCTGTGGATGGTAGTGGCTAGTTTATTGTGTACCTCATATCCATCCTGTGGATGGTAGTGGCTAGTTTATTGTGTACCTCATATCCATCCTGTGGATGGTAGTGGCTAGTTTATTGTGTACCTCATATCCATCCTGTGGATGGTAGTGGGTAGTTTATTGTGTATCTCATATCCATCCTGTGGATGGTAGTGGCTAGTTTATTGTGTACCTCATATCCATCCTGTGGATGGTAGTGGCTAGTTTATTGTGTACCTCATATCCATCCTGTGGATGGTAGTTACTAGTTTATTGTGTACCTCATATCCATCCTGTGGATGGTAGTGGCTAGTTTATTGTGTACCTCATATCCATCCTGTGGATGGTAGTGGGTAGTTTATTGTGTATCTCATATCCATCCTGTGGATGGTAGTGGCTAGTTTATTGTGTACCTCATATCCATCCTGTGGATGGTAGTGGCTAGTTTATTGTGTACCTCATATCCATCCTGTGGATGGTAGTGGCTAGTTTATTGTGTACCTCATATCCATCCTGTGGATGGTAGTGGCTAGTTTATTGTGTACCTCATATCCATCCTGTGGATGGTAGTGGGTAGTTTATTGTGTATCTCATATCCATCCTGTGGATGGTAGTGGCTAGTTTATTGTGTACCTCATATCCATCCTGTGGATGGTAGTGGCTAGTTTATTGTGTACCTCATATCCATCCTGTGGATGGTAGTGGCTAGTTTATTGTGTACTTCATATCCATCCTGTGGATGGTAGTGGCTAGTTTATTGTGTACCTCATATCCATCCTGTGGATGGTAGTGGCTAGTTTATTGTGTACCTCATATCCATCCTGTGGATGGTAGTGGCTAGTTTATTGTGTACCTCATATCCATCCTGTGGATGGTAGTGGCTAGTTTATTGTGTTCCTCATATCCATCCTGTGGATGGTAGTGACTAGTTTATTGTGTACCTCATATCCATCCTGTGGATGGTAGTGGCTAGTTTATTGTGTACCTCATATCCATCCTGTGGATGGTTGTGGCTAGTTTATTGTGTACCTCATATCCATCCTGTGGAAGGTAGTGGCTAGTTTATTGTGTACCTCATATCCATCCTGTGGATGGTAGTGGCTAGTTTATTGTGTACCTCATATCCATCCTGTGGATAGTAGTGGCTAGTTTATTGTGTACCTCATATCCATCCTGTGGATAGTAGTGGCTAGTTTATTGTGTACCTCATATCCATCCTGTGGATAGTAGTGGCTAGTTTATTGTGTACCTCATATCCATCCTGTGGATGGTAGTGGCTAGTTTATTGTGTACCTCATATCCATCCTGTGGATGGTAGTGGCTAGTTTATTGTGTACCTCATGTCCATCCTGTGGATGGTAGTGGCTAGTTTATTGTGTACCTCATATCCATCCTGTGGATGGTAGTGGCTAGTTTATTGTGTACCTCATATCCATCCTGTGGATGGTAGTGGCTAGTTTATTGTGTACCTCATATCCATCCTGTGGATGGTAGTGGCTAGTTTATTGTGTACCTCATATCCATCCTGTGGATAGTTGTGGCTAGTTTATTGTGTACCTCATATCCAACCTGTGGATGGTAGTGGCTAGTTTATTGTGTACCTCATATCCATCCTGTGGATGGTAGTGGCTAGTTTATTGTGTACCTCATATCCATCCTGTGGATGGTAGTGGCTAGTTTATTGTGTACCTCATATCCATCCTGTGGATGGTAGTGGGTAGTTTATTGTGTACCTCATATCCATCCTGTGTATGGTAGTGGCTAGTTTATTGTGTACCTCATATCCATCCTGTGGATGGTAGTGGCTAGTTTATTGTGTACCTCATATCCATCCTGTGGATGGTAGTGGCTAGTTTGTGTACATCATATCCATCCTGTGGATGGTAGTTTATTGTGTACCTCATATCCATCCTGTGGATGGTAGTGGCTAGTTTATTGTGTACCTCATATCCATCCTGTGGATGGTAAGGGGTAGTTTATTGTGTACCTCATATCCATCCTGTGGATGGTAGTGGGTAGTTTGTGTACCTCATATCCATCCTGTGGATGGTAGTGGCTAGTTTATTGTGTACCTCATATCCATCCTGTGGATGGTAGTAGCTAGTTTATTGTGTACCTCATATCCATCCTCGGGATGGTAGTGGCTAGTTTATTGTGTACCTCATATCCATCCTGTGGATGGTAGTGGCTAGTTTATTGTGTACCTCATATCCATCCCGTGGATGGTAGTGGCTAGTTTATTGTGTACCTCATGTGCATCCTGTGGATGGTAGTGGCTAGTTTATTGTGTACCTCATATCGATCCTGTGGAAGGTAGTGGCTAGTTTATTGTGTACCTCATGTGCATCCTGTGGATGGTAGTGGCTAGTTTATTGTGTACCTCATACCCATCCTGTGGATGGTAGTGGCTAGTTTATTGTGTACCTCATATCCATCCTGTGGATGGTAGTGGCTAGTTTATTGTGTACCTCATATCCATCCTGTGGATGGTAGTGGCTAGTTTATTGTGTACCTCATATCCATCCTGTGGATGGTAGTGGCTAGTTTATTGTGTACCTCATATCCATCCTATGGATGGTAGTGGCTAGTTTATTGTGTACCTCGTATCCATCCTATGGATGGTAGTGGCTAGTTTATTGTGTACCTCATATCCATCCTGTGGATGGTAGTGGCTAGTTTATTGTGTACCTCATATCCATCCTGTGGATGGTAGTAGCTAGTTTATTGTGTACCTCATATCCATCCTGTGGATGGTAGTGGCTAGTTTATTGTGTACCTCATATCCATCCTGTGGATGGTAGTGGCTTGTTTATTGTGTACCTCATATCCATCCTGTGCATGGTAGTGGGTAGTTTATTGTGTACCTCATATCCATCCTGTGCATGGTAGTGGCTAGTTTATTATGTACCTCATATCCATCCTGTGGATGGTAGTGGCTAGTTTATTGTGTACCTCATATCCATCCTGTGGATGGTAGTGGCTAGTTTATTGTGTACCTCATATCCATCCTGTGGATGGTAGTGGCTAGTTTATTGTGTACCTCATATCCATCCTGTGGATGGTAGTGGCTAGTTTATTGTGTACCTCATATCCATCCTGTGCATGGTAGTGGGTAGTTTATTGTGTACCTCATATCCATCCTGTGGATGGTAGTGGCTAGTTTATTGTGTACCTCATATCCATCCTGTGCATGGTAGTGGGTAGTTTATTGTGTACCTCATATCCATCCTGTGGATGGTAGTGGCTAGTTTATTATGTACCTCATATCCATCCTGTGGATGGTAGTGGGTAGTTTATTGTGTACCTCATATCCATCCTGTGGATGGTAGTGGGTAGTTTATTGTGTACCTCATATCCATCCTGTGGATGGTAGTGGCTAGTTTATTGTGTACCTCATATCCATCCTGTGGATGGTAGTGGCTAGTTTATTGTGTACCTCATATCCATCCTGTGGATGGTAGTGGCTAGTTTATTGTGTACCTCATATCCATCCTGTGGATGGTAGTGGCTAGTTTATTGTGTACCTCATATCCATCCTGTGGATGGTAGTGGCTAGTTTATTGTGTACCTCATATCCATCCTGTGGATGGTAGTGGCTAGTTTATTGTGTACCTCATATCCATCCTGTGGATGGTAGTGGCTAGTTTATTGTGTACCTCATATCCATCCTGTGGATGGTAGTGGCTAGTTTATTGTGTACCTCATATCCATCTTGTGGATGGTAGTGGCTAGTTTATTGTGTACCTCATATCCATCCTGTGGATGGTAGTGGCTAGTTTATTGTGTACCTCATATCCATCCTGTGGATGGTAGTGGCTAGTTTATTGTGTACCTCATATCCATCTTGTGGATGGTAGTGGCTAGTTTATTGTGTACCTCATATCCATCCTGTGGATGGTAGTGGCTAGTTTATTGTGTACCTCATATCCATCCTGGGGATGGTAGTGGCTAGTTTATTTTGTACCTCATATCCATCCTGTGGATGGTAGTGGCTAGTTTATTGTGTACCTCATATCCATCCCGTGGATGGTAGTGGCTAGTTTATTGTGTACCTCATGTGCATCCTGTGGATGGTAGTGGCTAGTTTATTGTGTACCTCATATCGATCCTGTGGATGGTAGTGGCTAGTTTATTGTGTACCTCATGTGCATCCTGTGGATGGTAGTGGCTAGTTTATTGTGTACCTCATATCCATCCTGTGGATGGTAGTGGCTAGTTTATTGTGTACCTCATATCCATCCTGTGCATGGTAGTGGCTAGTTTATTGTGTACCTCATATCCATCTTGTGGATGGTAGTGGCTAGTTTATTGTGTACCTCATATCCATCCTGTGGATGTTAGTGGCTAGTTTATTGTGTACCTCATATCCATCCTGGGGATGGTAGTGGCTAGTTTATTGTGTACCTCATATCCATCCTGTGGATGGTAGTGGCTAGTTTATTGTGTACCTCATATCCATCCCGTGGATGGTAGTGGCTAGTTTATTGTGTACCTCATGTGCATCCTGTGGATGGTAGTGGATAGTTTATTGTGTACCTCATATCGATCCTGTGGATGGTAGTGGCTAGTTTATTGTGTACCTCATGTGCATCCTGTGGATGGTAGTGGCTAGTTTATTGTGTACCTCATGTGCATCCTGTGGACGGTAGTGGCTAGTTTGTGTACCTCATGTGCATCCTGTGGATGGTAGTGGCTAGTTTATTGTGTACCTCATGTGCATCCTGTGGATGGTAGTGGCTAGTTTATTGTGTACCTCATGTGCATCCTGTGGATGGTAGTGGCTAGTTTATTGTGTACCTCATATCCATCCTGTGGATGGTAATGGCTAGTTTGTGTACCTCATATCCATCCTGTGGATGGTAATGGCTAGTTTATTGTGTACCTCATATCCATCCTGTGGATGGTAGTGGCTAGTTTATTGTGTACCTCATATGCATCCTGTGGATCGTAGTGGCTAGTTTATTATGTACCTCATGTGCATCCTGTGGATGGTAGTGGCTAGTTTATTGTGTACCTCATATCCATCCTGTGGATGGTAGTGGCTAGTTTATTGTGTACCTCATATCCATCCTGTTGATGGTAGTGGCTAGTTTATTGTGTACCTCATATCCATCCTGTGGATGGTAGTGGTTAGTTTACTGTGTACCTCATATCCATCCTGTGAATGGTAGTGGCTAGTTTATTGTGTACCTCATATCCATCCTGTGGATGGTAGTGGCTAGTTTATTGTGTACCTCATATCCATCCTGTGGATGGTAGTGGCTAGTTTATTGTGTACCTCATATCCATCCTGTGGATAGTAGTGGCTAGTCTGTGTACCTCATCCATCCTGTGGATGGTAGTGGCTAGTTTATTGTGTACCACATATCCATCCTGTGGATGGTAATGGCTAGTTTGTGTACCTCATATCCATCCTGTGGATAGTAGTGGCTAGTCTGTGTACCTCACATCCATCTTGTGGATGGTAGTGGCTAGTTTATTGTGTACCACATATCCATCCTGTGGATGGTAATGGCTAGTCTGTGTACCTCACATCCATCTTGTGGATGATAGTGGCTAGTTTATTGTGTACCTCATATCCATCCAGTGGATGGTAGTGGCTAGTTTATTGTGTACCTCATATCCATCCTGTGGATGATAGTGGCTAGTTTATTGTGTACCTCATATCCATCCTGTGGATTTTAGTGGCTAGTTTATTGTGTACCTCATATCCATCCTGTGGATGGTAATGGCTAGTTTATTGTGTACCTCATATCCATCCTGTGGATAGTAGTGGCTAGTCTGTGTACCTCATATCCATCCTGTGGATGGTAGTGGCTAGTTTACTGTGTACCTCATGTCCATCCTGTGGATGGTAGTGGCTAGTTTATTGTGTACCTCATATCCATCCTGTGGATGGTAGTGGCTAGTCTGTGTACCTCATTATCCATCCTGTGGATGGTAATGGCTAGTTTGTGTACCTCATATTCATCCTGTGGATGGTAGTGGCTAGTTTATTGTGTACCTCATATCCATCCTGTGGATGGTAGTGGCTAGTTTACTGTGTACCTCATATCCATCCTGTGGATGGTAGTGGGTAGTTTATTGTGTACCTCATGTCCATCCTGTGGATGGTAATGGCCAGTTTGTGTACCTCATATCCATCTTGTGGATGGTAGTGGCTAGTTTGTGTACCTCATATTCGTCCTGTGGATGGTAGTGGCTAGTTTATTGTGTACCTCATATCCATCCTGTGGATGGTAGTGGCTAGTTTACTGTGTACCTCATATCCATCCTGTGGATGGTAGTGGCTAGTTCATTGTGTACCTCATATCCATCCTGTGGATGATAGTGGCTAGTTTATTGTGTACCTCATATCCATCCTGTGGATGGTAATGGCTAGTTTATTGTGTACCTCATATCCATCCTGTGGATAGTAGTGGCTAGTCTGTGTACCTCATATCCATCCTGTGGATGGTAGTGGCTAGTTTACTGTGTACCTCATATCCATCCTGTGGATGGTAGTGGCTAGTTTATTGTGTACCTCATATCCATCCTGTGGATGGTAGTGGCTAGTCTGTGTACCTCATTATCCATCCTGTGGATGGTAATGGCTAGTTTGTGTACCTCATATTCATCCTGTGGATGGTAGTGGCTAGTTTATTGTGTACCTCATATCCATCCTGTGGATGGTAGTGGCTAGTTTACTGTGTACCTCATATCCATCCTGTGGATGGTAGTGGCTAGTTTATTGTGTACCTCATGTCCATCCTGTGGATGGTAATGGCCAGTTTGTGTACCTCATATCCATTTTGTGGATTGTAGTGGCTAGTTTGTGTACCTCATATCCATCCTGTGGATGGTAGTGGCTAGTTTATTGTGTACCTCATATCCATCCTGTGGATGGTAGTGGCTAGTCTGTGTACCTCATTATCCATCCTGTGGATGGTAATGGCTAGTTTGTGTACCTCATATTCATCCTGTGGATGGTAGTGGCTAGTTTATTGTGTACCTCATATCCATCCTGTGGATGGTAGTGGCTAGTTTACTGTGTACCTCATCCATCCTGTGGATGGTAGTGGCTAGTTCATTGTGTACCTCATATCCATCCTGTGGATGGTAGTGGCTAGTTTATTGTGTACCTCATATCCATCCTGGGGATGGTAGTGGCTAGTTTATTTTGTACCTCATATCCATCCTGTGGATGGTAGTGGCTAGTTTATTGTGTACCTCATATCCATCCTGTGGATGGTAGTGGCTAGTTTATTGTGTACCTCATATCCATCCTGTGGATGGTAGTGGCTAGTTTATTGTGTACCTCATATCCATCCTGGGGATGGTAGTGGCTAGTTTATTGTGTATCTCATATCCATCCTGTGGATGGTAGTGGCTAGTTTATTGTGTACCTCATATCCATCCTGGGGATGGTAGTGGCTAGTTTATTTTGTACCTCATATCCATCCTGTGGATGGTAGTGGCTAGTTTATTGTGTACCTCATATCCATCCTGTGGATGGTAGTGGCTAGTTTATTGTGTACCTCATATCCATCCTGTGGATGGTAGTGGCTAGTTTATTGTGTACCTCATATCCATCCTGGGGATGGTAGTGGCTAGTTTATTGTGTACCTCATATCCATCCTGTGGATGGTAGTGGCTAGTTTATTGTGTACCTCATATCCATCCTGGGGATGGTAGTGGCTAGTTTATTTTGTACCTCATATCCATCCTGTGGATGGTAGTGGCTAGTTTATTGTGTACCTCATATCCATCCTGTGGATGGTAGTGGCTAGTTTATTGTGTACCTCATATCCATCCTGTGGATGGTAGTGGCTAGTTTATTGTGTACCTCATATCCATCCTGGGGATGGTAGTGGCTAGTTTATTGTGTACCTCATATCCATCCTGTGGATGGTAGTGGCTAGTTTATTGTGTACCTCATATCCATCCTGGGGATGGTAGTGGCTAGTTTATTGTGTACCTCATATCCATCCTGTGGATGGTAGTGGCTAGTTTATTGTGTACCTCATATCCATCCTGTGGATGGTAGTGGCTAGTTTATTGTGTACCTCATATCCATCCTGTGGATGGTAGTGGCTAGTTTATTGTGTACCTCATATCCATCCTGTGGATGGTAGTGGCTAGTTTATTGTGTACCTCATATCCATCCTGTGGATGGTAGTGGCTAGTTTATTGTGTACCTCATATCCATCCTGTGGATGGTAGTGGCTAGTTTATTGTGTACCTCATATCCATCCTGTGGATGGTAGTGCAGGAGCACACATACATGGCCCATGAACTAGACCCCAGAAAGGTTAACAGGAGTACATCTGAATTATATATATATATATATATATATATATATATATATATATATATATATATATATATATATATATATATATATCACAGATTATACGAAATGGATAATGAGGCACATAGTGTTGAAGATAGTTACTATAAGTGTTGAAGATAGTGAATAAGTGTTGAAGATAGTGACTACAAGTGTTGAAGACAGTGACTACAAATGAAGATAGTGACTATAAGTGTTGAAGATAGTGACTACAAGTGTTGAAGATAGTGACTATAAGTGTTGAAGATAGTGACTATAAGTGTTGAAGATAGTGACTAAGTGTTGAAGATAGTGACTATAAGTGTTGAAGATAGTGACTATAAGTGTTGAAGATAGTGACTAAGTGTTGAAGATAGTGACTATAAGTGTTGAAGATAGTGACTATAAGTGTTGAAGATAGTGACTATAAGTGTTGAAGATAGTGACTATAAGTGTTGAAGATAGTGACTAAGTGTTGAAGATAGTGACTACAAGTGTTGGAGATAGTGACTACAAGTGTTGAAGATAGTGACTACAAGTGTTGAAGATAGTGACTAAGTGTTGAAGATAGTGACTAAGTGTTGAAGATAGTGACTACAAGACTGACCACTTTACATCTGGTTAACGACGGTACATCACGTTCAACGTAGTATAAACAACACATCACAATTAGTGAAGCACAGATCCCTCGGTCCCAAGATGTGTTACGTGAGGTCAAAGGAGCAGGTCACCTGCGCAAGCAAGATACCAAACAAATCAAGCAACAGGTGGGACTTGAACCCACGGCCAGCGAATCCTAAACCTCAGAGGCTATACAATACAAAATAACCCGCACATAGAAGAGAGGAGCTTACGACGACGTTTCGGTCCGACTTGGACCATTTACAAAGTCACACTAACCAGAAGTAGAGCAGGACCGAAACGTCGTCGTAAGCTCCTCTCTTCCATGTGCGGGTTATCGTGTATCGTTCCAGTCACGGTATTGTGAGTTTTTTTGTTACTCACAGGCCAGTGCGTTAACCACATGAGAACGTAAAGAAGGAGGGGCACTGCAGCAGGCCTACTGGCCCATGCGAGGCAAGTCCTAGCCTCCTACCGGCTTAAGCTAATGCTCCAACCTAGTCAGATCAGGTCACATTCACTTAAGGATGGGGCACGGCATCCGAGCCAAGCTAGTCAGGTCCAACTCACACCCAACCGTGCTATTATGATTTTCTGAATTAAAATACCAAACATTAAGCGTACACAGCTGAGATATTTCCTGTCAAACTTGTGTGAACTTGAGTGAATGTGACCTGACCTAACTAGGTTAGGGCTTAGAGGCTACAACGTTGTGTAGTTTTAAGAATAGGTTGGATAAATACATGAGTGGGTGAGTGTGAGTTGGACCTGACTAGCTTGTGCTACTAGATCAGTTGCCGTGCTCCTTCCTTAAGTGAATGTGACCTGACCTGACTAGGTTTGGGTACTGCCTTAAGCCGGTAGGAGACTTGGACCTGCCTTGCATGGGCCAGTAGGCCTGTTTCTTCATGTTCTTATGCTGAGTCACTCAGGGAGGAGCCTGTAGTATTATCCCTATTATCCCTTATTATCCCTTATTATCCCTTATTATCCCTTATTATCCCTTCCGTGGTTTAGTTCTAAAATATTTAGTAAATCTATATACTGAGCTATCATCCATAGGATGGAAATGAGATACAATATCTAGCCACTGTCATCCACAGGATGGGTATGAGGTACACAATAAAATTTACCTATCTCCCTCCATCTTAAATGAAGCCTCTCCCTGTCTTTATTGATGCCTTTCCCTGCCTCTATTTACCTTTATTCATGTCTGTTTCTTTCTCCCTCCTCTCCTTCCTATCTCTATTCATGCCTCTATCCTTCCCTTCTTACCTTAATTCACACCTCTGTGCATCTCTCCAGCCTCCCTACCTACCATTATCCATGCCTTCATATCTCCCTCCCTCCCTGCCTCTCTCCCTTCCTCCCTGCCTCTATCCCTCCCTCCCTGCCTCTCTCCCTCCCCCAAGGCAGCATCTCTCAGCTGGTCGCCCTAAATGGCCTAACTTGAGGACATAATACGCTCTGCACCATAAACGAATCACCGCTGTTTATGAGCCCTCTTGATTCCACCCCAAAATAGTCGTAAACGAGGCCTTTTATAGCTACGACTTCCGCCCTTATCACGTCGACTCATTCGGGTCACTTTATAGGTGTGCTGGAGAGCCGCAATTAGCACTCTTGCAGCTGGAGGCTGGAGGCTTGGGTGCATGTTTACGTTCTGCAGGCTTGGGTGCCAGGCTCACCCGCTAGCACCACTGATTTGTTCCTTGTTAGCACTCTGGGAACCTCTCTCTAATTGGCAGAGCTGTTTTTGTCTTCGTTGAGAGAAGCCAACTGCAGCAGTGCTTAAGTGGGTGTGACATGGACCTGTCTAGTATGGGCCAGTAGGCCTGCAGCAGTGCTTAAGTGGGTGTGACTTGGACCTGTCTAGTATGGGCCAGTAGGCCTGCAGCAATGCTCCTTAAGTGGGTGTGACTTGGACCTGTCTAGTATGGGCCAGTAGGCCTGCAGCAGTGCTCCTTAAGTGGGTGTGACTTGGACCTGCCTAGTATGGGCCAGTAGGCCTGCAGCAGTGCTTAAGTGGGTGTGACTTGGACCTGTCTAGTATGGGCCAGTAGGCCTGCAGCAGTGCTCCTTAAGTGGGTGTGACTTGGACCTGCCTAGTATGGGCCAGTAGGCCTTCAGCAGTGTTCCTTAAGTGGGTGTGACTTGGACCTGCCTAGCATGGGCCAGTAGGCCTGCAGCAGTGCTCCTTCCTTACATTCTTAAGACCTTGATGAGAACCTAAGTTGAGCAACTTAGTGACCTTGTTCAGAAGTTCTCAATAACAACTTTGAACTTTGAAGAACTTTCAACAGTCTGGAGAACTTAAGTTCATGTTCTTGTTCACAAGACCTCAAGAACAACTCAAACTTAAGGGACATTACCAGACCTTGAATTCAGCTGAAAAACTTGAAACTTAAGTTCCGTGTTGTAAAAAATTCCAGTGCTGGATCAACCGGGCTGTGGTTCGTACATGCAACCAGCAGTAACAGCCTGGTTGACCAGACCGTGATCCACCAGGAGGCCTGGTCATGGACCAGGCCGCGGGGGGGGCGGTGACCCCCACAATACCCACCAGGCAGACAATACGACCACCAAAGGAACTTGGTACAACTTACTCCAGATAAAGTTCAAGTTTTTACTCAAAAACTTAACAACTTTGTTAAGAATTTCTGGAAAAACTGAAAAAACTTAATTGACGAATATTTGTAAAACTAATAAATATAATTGGTCTCCTAGCCTTGGTCTCCTAGCCTTGGTCTCCCAATCTGGTCTCCTAGCCTTGGTCTCCTAGTCTTGGTCTCCTAGCCTTGGTCTCCCAGCCTGGTCTCCTAGCCTTGGTCTCCTAGCCTTGGTCTCCTAGCCTTGGTCTCCCAATCTGGTCTCCTAGCCTTGGTCTCCCAATCTGGTCTCCTAGCCTTGGTCTCCCAATCTGGTCTCCTAGCCTTGGTCTCCCAGCCTTGGTCTCCTAGCCTTGGTCTCCTAGCCTTGGTCTCCTAGCCTTGGTCTCCTAGCCTTGGTCTCCCAGCCTTGGTCTCCTAGCCTTGGTCTCCTAGCCTTGGTCTCCCAATCTGGTCTCCTAGCCTTGGTCTCCTAGCCTTGGTCTCCTAGCCTTGGTCTCCCAATCTGGTCTCCTAGCCTTGGTCTCCCAATCTGGTCTCCTAGCCTTGGTCTCCTAGCCTTGGTCTCCCAATCTGGTCACCTAGCCTTGGTCTCCTAGCCTTGGTCTCCTAGCCTTGGTCTCCCAATCTGGTCTCCTAGCCTTGGTCTCCCAATCTGGTCTCCTAGCCTTGGTCTCCCAATATGGTCTCCTAGCCTTGGTCTCCCAATATGGTCTCCTAGCCTTGGTCTCCCAATCTGGTCTCCTAGCCTTGGTCTCCTAGCCTTGGTCTCCCAATCTGGTCTCCTAGCCTTGGTCTCCCAATCTGGTCTCCTAGCCTTGGTCTCCCAATCTGGTCTCCTAGCCTTGGTCTTCCAATCTGGTCTCCTAGCCTTGGTCTCCTAGCCTTGGTCTCCCAATATGGTCTCCTAGCCTTGGTCTCCTAGCCTTGGTCTCCCAATCTGGTCTCCTAGCCTTGGTCTCCCAATCTGGTCTCCTAGTCTTGGTCTCCCAGCCTTGGTCCCCTAGCCTTGGTCTCCCAATCTGGTCTCCTAGCCTTGGTCTATTAGCCTTGGTCTATTAGCCTTTGTCTCCTAGCCTTGGTCTCCCAGCCTTGGTCCCCTAGCCTTGGTCCCCTAGCCTTGGTCCCCTAGCCTTGATCTCCTAGCCTGGTCTCCTAGCCTTGGTCCCCTAGCCTTTGTCCCCTAGCCTGATCTCCTAGCCTGGTCTCCTAGCCTTGGTCCCCTAGCCTTGGTCCCCTAGCCTTGATCTCCTAGCCTAGTCTCCTAGCCTTGGTCTCCCAATCTGGTCTCCTAGCCTTGGTCCCCTAGCCTTGGTCCCCTAGCCTTGATCTCCTAGCCTGGTCTCCAAGCCTTGGTCTCCCAATCTGGTCTCCTAGCCTTGGTCTCCCAATCTGGTCTCCTAGCCTTGGTCTCCCAGCCTTGGTCCCCTAGCCTTGGTCTACTAGCCTTAGTCCCCTAGCCTTGGTCCCCTAGCCTTGGTCCCCTAGCCTTGGTCTCTTAGCCTTGGTCCCCTAGCCTTGGTCCCCTAGCCTTGGTCTCCTAGCCTTGGTCTCCTAGCCTTGGTCTCCTAGCCTTGGTCTCCTAGCCTTGGTCTCCCAGCCTTGGTCCCTAGCCTTGGTCTCCCAGCCATGGTCCCCTAGCCTTGGTCTCCTAGCCTTTGTCCCCTAGCCTTGGTCCCCTAGCCTTGGTCCCCTAGCCTTGGTCCCCTAACCTTGGTCTCCTAGCCTTGGTCTCCTAGCCTTGGTCCCCTAGCCTTGGTCCCATAGCCTTGGTCTCCTAGCCTTTGTCTCCTAGCCTTGGTCCCCTAGCCTTGGTCCCCTAGCCTTGGTCTCCTAGCCTTGGTCTCCTAGCCTTGGTCTCTTAGCCTTGGTCTCCCAGCCTTGGTCCCTAGCCTTGGTCTCCTAGCCTTGGTCTCCCAGCCTTGGTCCCTAGCCTTGGTCTCCCAGCCTTGGTCCCCTAGCCTTGGTCTTCTAGCCTTTGTCCCCTAGCCTTGGTCTCCCAATCTGGTCTCCTAGCCTTGGTCTCCCAGCCTTGGTCCCCTAGCCTTGGTCTCCCAATCTGGTCTCCTAGCCTTGGTCTCCCAGCCTTGGTCCCCTAGCCTTGGTCTCCCAGCCTTGGTCTCCCAGCCTTGGTCTCTCGGCCTTGGTCTCCTAACCTTTGTCTCCCAGCCTTGGTCTCCCAGCCTTGGTCTCCCAGCCTTGGTCTCCCAGCCTTCGTCTCCCAGCCTTGGTCTCCCAGCCTTGGTCTCCCAGCCTTGGTCTCCCAGCCTTGGTCTCCCAGCCTTGGTCTCCCAGCCTTGGTCTCCCAGCCTTGGTCTCCCAGCCTTGGTCTCCCAGCCTTGGTCTCCTAGCCTTGGCCTCCTAGCCTTGGTCTCCTAGCCTTGGCTTCCTAGCCTTGGTCTCCCAGCCTTGGTATCCTAGCCTTGGTATCCTAGCCTGATCTCCTAGCCTTTGTCTCCTAGCCTTGGTCTCCCAACCTGGTCTCCTAGTCTGATCTCCCAGCTTTGGTCTCCCAGCTTTGGTCTCCTAGCCTGATCTCTCAGCCTTGGTCTCCCAGCTCTGGTCTCCCAGTTCTGGTCCCCCAGCCTGGTCTCTTAGTCTGGTCTCCTAGTCTGGTCTCCTAGCCTTGGTCTCCCAGCCTTGGTCTCCCAGCCTTGTCATTCTTAATAGCTAACATCCAGGTACCTACTTACCGCTAGGTGAACATAGGCAACAAGTGTAAGGGTACCTACCCTTGCCACTCAACTCGCCTAATTAACCTGTAATATAAAACAAGTCACCTCCAGAGTTGCCCTCAGGGTATCCTAATTACCACCTACACCCTAAGTAGGTTATTCCTTAGGTAACATCCTCGATCTTATCTACCTAATTACCACAAAGTATATGGCCTGATATCAGATATTCAGGTACGTGTTCTAATGGTACATATCTAGGGTACATATCTATGGTATGCAACTATGGTACATAACTATGGTACAATTATGGTACGTGGTACATAAAATTATGGTATATAACTATCGTACATAATAATGGTACCTAATTATGGCACCTACTGATGGCACCTTCTTATGGCACCTAATTATGGTACCTAATTATGTAAGCTGTGAAATACCTGTGACCCGTTTCAGAGTTCACCTTACTCCCGCAGCCTGATCCATCAGGTTGTTGCTGCTGGCGGCCCGCTGGCACTCGAAGGTAGTTATCAAGGACTTTAAGGTCAGTCAAGGTCACTAATCAGTCTCTCAACCAAGACTGAGGGACTGATCACCTAATCTTTTGTAAATAGTTCAGCAGTCTTCCCATTATGTCCTTGAGTTTGTTCTGATGAAGCCACTGGAGGGTGAAACGTCTACAATATAGATACCCAGATGTTGCAAGTGTCTAATTTTAATTATGCAATTGCAGAGAATGCAATGCAGGTCCAAGGAGACTTGGACCTGCCTCACATGGGTCAGTAGGCCTGTTACAGTGTTCCTTATGTTGCAGAAGAGGAGGCTGGAGGCAGTGGAGATGTGCTTGAGAGCAATTTGTGATGCTGTGTGAGTTACCAAGTTTTAGAGGACCAAGATGGGGTTGTTGAGATGGTTTGGGAATTTAGAGAAGATAGAGCAGAATAGGATGGGTTGTTGAGATGGTTTGGGAATTTAGAGAAGATAGAGCAGAATAGGATGGGTTGTTGAGATGGTTTGGGAATTTAGAGAAGATAGAGCAGAATAGGATGGGTTGTTGAGATGGTTTGGGAATTTAGAGAAGATAGAGCAGAATAGGATGGGTTGTTGAGATGGTCTGGGAATTTAGAGAAGATAGAGCAGAATAGGATGGGTTGTTGAGATGGTTTGGGAATTTAGAGAAGATAGAGCAGAATAGGATGGGTTGTTGAGATGGTTTGGGAATTTAGAGAAGATAGAGCAGAATAGGATGGGTTGTTGAGATGGTTTGGGAATTTAGAGAAGATAGAGCAGAATAGGATGGGTTGTTGAGATGGTTTGGGAATTTAGAGAAGATAGAGCAGAATAGGATGGGTTGTTGAGATGGTTTGGGAATTTAGAGAAGATAGAGCAGAATAGGATGGGTTGTTGATATGGTTTGGAAATTTAGAGAAGACTGAGCAGAATAGGATGGGTTGTTGAGATGGTTTGGGAATTTAGAGAAGATAGAGCAGAATAGGATGGGTTGTTGAGATGGTTAGGGAATTTAGAGAAGATAGAGCAGAATAGGATGGGTTGTTGATATGGTTTGGAAATTTAGAGAAGACTGAGCAGAATAGGATGGGTTGTTGAGATGGTTTGGGAATTTAGAGAAGATAGAGCAGAATAGGATGGGTTGTTGAGATGGTTAGGGAATTTAGAGAAGATAGAGCAGAATAGGATGGGTTGTTGATATGGTTTGGAAATTTAGAGAAGACTGAGCAGAATAGGATGGGTTGTTGAGATGGTTTGGGAATTTAGAGAAGATAGAGCAGAATAGGATGGGTTGTTGAGATGGTTAGGGAATTTAGAGAAGATAGAGCAGAATAGGATGGGTTGTTGATATGGTTTGGAAATTTAGAGAAGACTGAGCAGAATAGGATGGGTTGTTGAGATGGTTTGGGAATTTAGAGAAGATAGAGCAGAATAGGATGGGTTGTTGAGATGGTTAGGGAATTTAGAGAAGATAGAGCAGAATAGGATGGGTTGTTGATATGGTTTGGAAATTTAGAGAAGACTGAGCAGAATAGGATGGGTTGTTGAGATGGTTTGGGAATTTAGAGAAGATAGAGCAGAATAGGATGGGTTGTTGAGATGGTTTGGGAATTTAGAGAAGATAGAGCAGAATAGGATGGGTTGTTGAGATGGTTTGGGAATTTAGAGAAGATAGAGCAGAATAGGATGGGTTGTTGAGATGGTTTGGGAATTTAGAGAAGATAGAGCAGAATAGGATGGGTTGTTGAGATGGTTAGGGAATTTAGAGAAGATAGAGCAGAATAGGATGGGTTGTTGAGATGGTTTGGGAATTTAGAGAAGATAGAGCAGAATAGGATGGGTTGTTGAGATGGTCTGGGAATTTAGAGAAGATAGAGCAGAATAGGATGGGTTGTTGATATGGTTTGGAAATTTAGAGAAGACTGAGCAGAATAGGATGGGTTGTTGATATGGTTTGGGAATTTAGAGAAGATAGAGCAGAATAGGATGGGTTGTTGAGATGGTTTGGGAATTTAGAGAAGATAGAGCAGAATAGGATGGGTTGTTGATATGGTTTGGAAATTTAGAGAAGACTGAGCAGAATAGGATGGGTTGTTGAGATGGTTTGGGAATTTAGAGAAGATAGAGCAGAATAGGATGGGTTGTTGATATGGTTTGGGAATTTAGAGAAGATAGAGCAGAATAGGATGGGTTGTTGAGATGGTTTGGGAATTTAGAGAAGATAGAGCAGAATAGGATGGGTTGTTGAGATGGTTTGGGAATTTAGAGAAGATAGAGCAGAATAGGATGGGTTGTTGAGATGGTTTGGGAATTTAGAGAAGATAGAGCAGAATAGGATGGGTTGTTGATATGGTTTGGAAATTTAGAGAAGACTGAGCAGAATAGGATGGGTTGTTGAGATGGTTTGGGAATTTAGAGAAGATAGAGCAGAATAGGATGGGTTGTTGATATGGTTTGGGAATTTAGAGAAGATAGAGCAGAATAGGATGGGTTGTTGAGATGGTTTGGGAATTTAGAGAAGATAGAGCAGAATAGGATGGGTTGTTGAGATGGTTTGGGAATTTAGAGAAGATAGAGCAGAATAGGATGGGTTGTTGAGATGGTTTGGGAATTTAGAGAAGATAGAGCAGAATAGGATGGGTTGTTGAGATGGTTTGGGAATTTAGAGAAGATAGAGCAGAATAGGATGGGTTGTTGAGATGGTTTGGGAATTTAGAGAAGATAGAGCAGAATAGGATGGGTTGTTGAGATGGTTTGGGAATTTAGAGAAGATAGAGCAGAATAGGATGGGTTGTTGAGATGGTTTGGGAATTTAGAGAAGATAGAGCAGAATAGGATGGGTTGTTGAGATGGTTTGGGAATTTAGAGAAGATAGAGCAGAATAGGATGGGTTGTTGAGATGGTTTGGGAATTTAGAGAAGATAGAGCAGAATAGGATGGGTTGTTGAGATGGTTTGGGAATTTAGAGAAGATAGAGCAGAATAGGATGGGTTGTTGATATGGTTTGGGAATTTAGAGAAGATAGAGCAGAATAGGATGGGTTGTTGAGATGGTTTGGGAATTTAGAGAAGATAGAGCAGAATAGGATGGGTTGTTGAGATGGTTTGGGAATTTAGAGAAGATAGAGCAGAATAGGATGGGTTGTTGAGATAATTTGGGAATTTAGAGAAGATAGAGCAGAATAGGATGGGTTGTTGAGATGGTTTGGGAATTTAGAGAAGATAGAGCAGAATAGGATGGGTTGTTGATATGGTTTGGGAATTTAGAGAAGATAGAGCAGAATAGGATGGGTTGTTGAGATGGTTTGGGAATTTAGAGAAGATAGAGCAGAATAGGATGGGTTGTTGAGATGGTTTGGGAATTTAGAGAAGATAGAGCAGAATAGGATGGGTTGTTGATATGGTTTGGGAATTTAGAGAAGATAGAGCAGAATAGGATGGGTTGTTGATATGGTTTGGGAATTTAGAGAAGATAGAGCAGAATAGGATGGGTTGTTGAGATGGTTTGGGAATTTAGAGAAGATAGAGCAGAATAGGATGGGTTGTTGATATGGTTTGGGAATTTAGAGAAGATAGAGCAGAATAGGATGGGTTGTTGAGATGGTTTGGGAATTTAGAGAAGATAGAGCAGAATAGGATGGGTTGTTGAGATGGTTTGGGAATTTAGAGAAGATAGAGCAGAATAGGATGGGTTGTTGAGATGGTTTGGGAATTTAGAGAAGATAGAGCAGAATAGGATGGGTTGTTGAGATGGTTTGGGAATTTAGAGAAGATAGAGCAGAATAGGATGGGTTGTTGATATGGTTTGGGAATTTAGAGAAGATAGAGCAGAATAGGATGGGTTGTTATGGTTTGGGAATTTAGAGAAGATAGAGCAGAATAGGATGGGTTGTTGAGATGGTTTGGGAATTTAGAGAAGATAGAGCAGAATAGGATGGGTTGTTGAGATGGTTTGGGAATTTAGAGAAGATAGAGCAGAATAGGATGGGTTGTTGATATGGTTTGGAAATTTAGAGAAGACTGAGCAGAATAGGATGGGTTGTTGATATGGTTTGGGAATTTAGAGAAGATAGAGCAGAATAGGATGGGTTGTTGAGATGGTTAGGGAATTTAGAGAAGATAGAGCAGAATAGGATGGGTTGTTAAGATGGTTTGGGAATTTAGAGAAGATAGAGCAGAATAGGATGGGTTGTTGATATGGTTTGGGAATTTAGAGAAGATAGAGCAGAATAGGATGGGTTGTTGATATGGTTTGGAAATTTAGAGAAGACTGAGCAGAATAGGATGGGTTGTTGATATGGTTTGGGAATTTAGAGAAGATAGAGCAGAATAGGATGGGTTGTTGAGATGGTTTGGGAATTTAGAGAAGATAGAGCAGAATAGGATGGGTTGTTGATATGGTTTGGAAATTTAGAGAAGACTGAGCAGAATAGGATGGGTTGTTGATATGGTTTGGGAATTTAGAGAAGATAGAGCAGAATAGGATGGGTTGTTGAGATGGTTAGGGAATTTAGAGAAGATAGAGCAGAACAGGATGGGTTGTTGAGATGGTTTGGGAATTTAGAGAAGATAGAGCAGAATAGGATGGGTTGTTGATATGGTTTGGGAATTTAGAGAAGATAGAGCAGAATAGGATGGGTTGTTGATATGGTTTGGAAATTTAGAGAAGACTGAGCAGAATAGGATGGGTTGTTGATATGGTTTGGGAATTTAGAGAAGATAGAGCAGAATAGGATGTGACAGAGTTGGAGATTCTTTTGTGTCAGTGTGACTTTGTAAATGGTGCAAGTCGGACTGAAACGTCTTGGTATTGTTCCAGTCACAGTATTGTGCCTTTTTGTTCAAGGTTTTGAGCTCCAGGGGCTTGAGCATCCAGCAGGCTTGAGAGAGCGTGTTAGACTGGAATGGAGACTGTTTTGTTTTATGGTTTGACGTGCTGTTGGAGTGTAAGCAAGGTAACATTTATGAAGGGATTCGAAGCTGGTTTGCTGGATTTGAGAAAGAACAGAGTTTACAATAATTGTTAACTTGTAAATAACACAAGAATAACAGCTTCCAGCTTGTAAATTATATAACACCACTTTTGTAAATGATCTGTGGCTAAAAATCTTAGCTTGTAAATGAGTTGAGGCAGGATAACAGCTGTAAACAGAGCAGGATAACAGCTGTAAATAGAAAGAGGTATAGGGTAACAGCTGTAAACAGAGAGGTAGGGCAACAGCTGTAAATAGAGGAGGAAGGGTAACAGCTGTAAACAGAGAGGTAGGGTAACAGCTGTAAATAGAGGAGGAAGGGTAACAGCTGTAAACAGAGAGGTAGGGCAACAGCTGTAAATAGAGGAGGAAGGGTAACAGCTGTAAACAGAGAGGTAGGGTAACAGCTGTAAACAGAGAGGTAGGGTAACAGCTGTAAACAGAGAGGTAGGGTAACAGCTGTAAACAGAGAGGTAGGGTAACAGCTGTAAACAGAGAGGTAGGGTAACAGCTGTAAACAGAGAGGTAGGGTAACAGCTGTAAACAGAGAGGTAGGGTAACAGCTGTAAACAGAAGAGCTTAAACCAGGTGTACAAGACAGGGTGGGAGAGCTTCACCATCTCCCACAGATATTGTACACAACCAGCACTAGCGAGGTGTTCAGGTTACCTAGAAGCAAAGACATCTAGTAAATAGGTCTCTCCCCGGAGTCAACTATCTAATTACTGGGTAATTATCAGGTCTGGGACCGAAGAGAGGGGGAGACCAGGGAATGACAGGATGCTCAATGCATTAGCAATGCTCATAAGATATTCTCATCTGCGCTGTCAGCATCCCTCCGGTACAGCATCATGTATAATTAAACGACTGCTTACCCAGCTACGCCTCTTGTGGGGATCAATCGACCTTATCTACCTAGGCAATAAGGTCTGGTTTCCACTTAAGTGGGAACTAAGTTTGGTTTCAGGTGGAACACTTTTAATGGTAAGGTTTCTAATGGTTTCACAGTCCAATGAGATTGTTCAGGATGGTATGATGATCCTGGTATTAACGAGGATGATGAACCTGGTATTAACGAGGATGAAGAACCTGGTATTAACGAGGATGATGAACCTGGTATTAACGAGGATGATGAACCTGGTATTAACGAGGATGACGAACCTGGTATTAATGAGGATGATGAACCTGGTATTAACGAGGATGATGAACCTGGTATTAACGAGGATGACGAACCTGGTATTAACGAGGATGACGAACCTGGTATTAATGAGGATGATGAACCTGGTATTAACGAGGATGATGAACCTGGTATTAACGAGGATGATGAACCTGGTATTAATGAGGATGATGAACCTGGTATTAACGAGGATGATGAACCTGGTATTAACGAGGATGATGAACCTGGTATTAACGAGGATGATGAACCTGGTATTAACGAGGATGATGAACCTGGTATTAACGAGGATGATGAACCTGGTATTAACGAGGATGATGAACCTGGTATTAACGAGGATGATGAACCTGGTATTAACGAGGATGATGATCCTGGTATTAACGAGGATGATGATCCTGGTATTAACGAGGATGATGAACCTGGTATTAACGAGGATGATGATCCTGGTATTAACGAGGATGATGATCCTGGTATTAACGAGGATGATGAACCTGGTATTAACGAGGATGATGAACCTGGTATTAACGAGGATGATGAACCTGGTATTAACGAGGATGATGATCCTGGTATTAACGAGGATGATGATCCTGGTATTAACGAGGATGATGAACCTGGTATTAACGAGGATGATGATCCTGGTATTAACGAGGATGATGATCCTGGTATTAACGAGGATGATGATCCTGGTATTAACGAGGATGATGATCCTGGTATTAACGAGGATGATGAACCTGGTATTAACGAGGATGATGAACCTGTTTATATATACTGGGGGTGTGTATCTCCCTGTTTATATACTTGTAACCAAGCCTAAGCCTGGCCACTACAACATCAGTCAGTACTTGTAACCAAGCCTAAGCCTGGCCACTACAACATCAGTCAGTACTTGTAACCAAGCCTAAGCCTGGCCACTACAACATCAGTCAGTACTTGTAACCAAGCCTAAGTCTGGCCACTACAACATCAGTCAGTACTTGTAACCAAGCCTAAGCCTGGCCACTACAACATCAGTCAGTACTTGTAACCAAGACTAAGCCTGGCCACTACAACATCAGTCAGTACTTGTAACCAAGCCTAAGTCTGGCCACTACAACATCAGTCAGTACTTGTAACCAAGCCTAAGTCTGGCCACTACAACATCAGTCAGTACTTGTAACCAAGCCTAAGTCTGGCCACTACAACATCAGTCAGTACTTGTAACCAAGCCTAAGCCTGGCCACTACAACATCAGTCAGTACTTGTAACCAAGCCTAAGCCTGGCCACTACAACATCAGTCAGTACTTGTAACCAAGCCTAAGCCTGGCCACTACAACATCAGTCAGTACTTGTAACCAAGCCTAAGCCTGGCCACTACAACATCAGTCAGTACTTGTAACCAAGCCTAAGCCTGGCCACTACAACATCAGTCAGTACTTGTAACCAAGCCTAAGCCTGGCCACTACAACATCAGTCAGTACTTGTAACCAAGCCTAAGCCTGGCCACTACAACATCAGTCAGTACTTGTAACCAAGCCTAAGCCTGGCCACTACAACATCAGTCAGTACTTGTAACCAAGCCTAAGTCTGGCCACTACAACATCAGTCAGTACTTGTAACCAAGCCTAAGTCTGGCCACTACAACATCAGTCAGTACTTGTAACCAAGCCTAAGTCTGGCGACTACAACATCAGTCAGTACTTGTAACCAAGCCTAAGCCTGGCCACTACAACATCAGTCAGTACTTGTAACCAAGCCTAAGTCTGGCGACTACAACATCAGTCAGTACTTGTAACCAAGCCTAAGCCTGGCCACTACAACATCAGTCAGTACTTGTAACCAAGCCTAAGTCTGGCCACTACAACATCAGTCAGTACTTGTAACCAAGCCTAAGTCTGGCCACTACAACATCAGTCAGTACTTGTAACCAAGCCTAAGCCTGGCCACTACAACATCAGTCAGTACTTGTAACCAAACCTAAGCCTGGCCACTACAACATCAGTCAGTACTTGTAACCAAGCCTAAGTCTGGCCACTACAACATCAGTCAGTACTTGTAACCAAGCCTAAGCCTGGCCACTACAACATCAGTCAGTACTTGTAACCAAGCCTAAGTCTGGCCACTACAACATCAGTCAGTACTTGTAACCAAGCCTAAGTCTGGCCACTACAACATCAGTCAGTACTTGTAACCAAGCCTAAGCCTGGCCACTACAACATCAGTCAGTACTTGTAACCAAGCCTAAGCCTGGCCACTACAACATCAGTCAGTACTTGTAACCAAGCCTAAGCCTGGCCACTACAACATCAGTCAGTACTTGTAACCAAACCTAAGCCTGGCCACTACAACATCAGTCAGTACTTGTAACCAAGCCTAAGTCTGGCCACTACAACATCAGTCAGTACTTGTAACCAAGCCTAAGCCTGGCCACTACAACATCAGTCAGTACTTGTAACCAAGCCTAAGTCTGGCCACTACAACATCAGTCAGTACTTGTAACCAAGCCTAAGCCTGGCCACTACAACATCAGTCAGTACTTGTAACCAAGCCTAAGCCTGGCCACTACAACATCAGTCAGTACTTGTAACCAAACCTAAGCCTGACCACTACAACATCAGTCAGTACTTGTAACCAAGCCTAAGCCTGGCCACTACAACATCAGTCAGTACTTGTAACCAAGCCTAAGTCTGGCCACTACAACATCAGTCAGTACTTGTAACCAAGCCTAAGTCTGGCCACTACAACATCAGTCAGTACTTGTAACCAAGCATAAGTCTGGCCACTACAACATCAGTCAGTACTTGTAACCAAGCCTAAGTCTGGTCACTACAACATCAGTCAGTACTTGTAACCAAGCCTAAGCCTGGCCACTACAACATCAGTCAGTACTTGTAACCAAACCTAAGCCTGGCCACTACAACATCAGTCAGTACTTGTAACCAAGCCTAAGCCTGGCCACTACAACATCAGTCAGTACTTGTAACCAAGCCTAAGCCTGGCCACTACAACATCAGTCAGTACTTGTAACCAAGCCTAAGCCTGGCCACTACAACATCAGTCAGTACTTGTAACCAAGCCTAAGCCTGGCCACTACAACATCAGTCAGTACTTGTAACCAAGCCTAAGTCTGGCCACTACAACATCAGTCAGTACTTGTAACCAAGCCTAAGCCTGGCCACTACAACATCAGTCAGTACTTGTAACCAAGCCTAAGCCTGGCCACTACAACATCAGTCAGTACTTGTAACCAAGCCTAAGTCTGGCCACTACAACATCAGTCAGTACTTGTAACCAAGCCTAAGTCTGGCCACTACAACATCAGTCAGTACTTGTAACCAAGCCTAAGCCTGGTCACTACAACATCAGTCAGTACTTGTAACCAAGCCTAAGTCTGGCCACTACAACATCAGTCAGTACTTGTAACCAAGCCTAAGCCTGGCCACTACAACATCAGTCAGTACTTGTAACCAAGCCTAAGTCTGGCCACTACAACATCAGTCAGTACTTGTAACCAAGCCTAAGCCTGGCCACTACAACATCAGTCAGTACTTGTAACCAAGCCTAAGCCTGGCCACTACAACATCAGTCAGTACTTGTAACCAAGCCTAAGCCTGGCCACTACAACATCAGTCAGTACTTGTAACCAAGCCTAAGCCTGGCCACTACAACATCAGTCAGTACTTGTAACCAAGCCTAAGTCTGGCCACTACAACATCAGTCAGTACTTGTAACCAAGCCTAAGCCTGGCCACTACAACATCAGTCAGTACTTGTAACCAAACCTAAGCCTGGCCACTACAACATCAGTCAGTACTTGTAACCAAGCCTAAGTCTGGCCACTACAACATCAGTCAGTACTTGTAACCAAGCCTAAGTCTGGCGACTACAACATCAGTCAGTACTTGTAACCAAGCCTAAGCCTGGCCACTACAACATCAGTCAGTACTTGTAACCAAGCCTAAGTCTGGCCACTACAACATCAGTCAGTACTTGTAACCAAGCCTAAGTCTGGCCACTACAACATCAGTCAGTACTTGTAACCAAGCCTAAGCCTGGCCACTACAACATCAGTCAGTACTTGTAACCAAACCTAAGCCTGGCCACTACAACATCAGTCAGTACTTGTAACCAAGCCTAAGTCTGGCCACTACAACATCAGTCAGTACTTGTAACCAAGCCTAAGCCTGGCCACTACAACATCAGTCAGTACTTGTAACCAAGCCTAAGTCTGGCCACTACAACATCAGTCAGTACTTGTAACCAAGCCTAAGCCTGGCCACTACAACATCAGTCAGTACTTGTAACCAAGCCTAAGTCTGGCCACTACAACATCAGTCAGTACTTGTAACCAAGCCTAAGCCTGGCCACTACAACATCAGTCAGTACTTGTAACCAAACCTAAGCCTGACCACTACAACATCAGTCAGTACTTGTAACCAAGCCTAAGCCTGGCCACTACAACATCAGTCAGTACTTGTAACCAAGCCTAAGTCTGGCCACTACAACATCAGTCAGTACTTGTAACCAAGCCTAAGTCTGGCCACTACAACATCAGTCAGTACTTGTAACCAAGCCTAAGTCTGGCCACTACAACATCAGTCAGTACTTGTAACCAAGCCTAAGTCTGGTCACTACAACATCAGTCAGTACTTGTAACCAAGCCTAAGCCTGGCCACTACAACATCAGTCAGTACTTGTAACCAAACCTAAGCCTGGCCACTACAACATCAGTCAGTACTTGTAACCAAGCCTAAGCCTGGCCACTACAACATCAGTCAGTACTTGTAACCAAGCCTAAGCCTGGCCACTACAACATCAGTCAGTACTTGTAACCAAGCCTAAGCCTGGCCACTACAACATCAGTCAGTACTTGTAACCAAGCCTAAGCCTGGCCACTACAACATCAGTCAGTACTTGTAACCAAGCCTAAGTCTGGCCACTACAACATCAGTCAGTACTTGTAACCAAGCCTAAGCCTGGCCACTACAACATCAGTCAGTACTTGTAACCAAGCCTAAGCCTGGCCACTACAACATCAGTCAGTACTTGTAACCAAGCCTAAGTCTGGCCACTACAACATCAGTCAGTACTTGTAACCAAGCCTAAGTCTGGCCACTACAACATCAGTCAGTACTTGTAACCAAGCCTAAGTCTGGCCACTACAACATCAGTCAGTACTTGTAACCAAGCCTAAGCCTGGTCACTACAACATCAGTCAGTACTTGTAACCAAGCCTAAGTCTGGCCACTACAACATCAGTCAGTACTTGTAACCAAGCCTAAGCCTGGCCACTACAACATCAGTCAGTACTTGTAACCAAGCCTAAGTCTGGCCACTACAACATCAGTCAGTACTTGTAACCAAGCCTAAGCCTGGCCACTACAACATCAGTCAGTACTTGTAACCAAGCCTAAGCCTGGCCACTACAACATCAGTCAGTACTTGTAACCAAGCCTAAGCCTGGCCACTACAACATCAGTCAGTACTTGTAACCAAGCCTAAGCCTGGCCACTACAACATCAGTCAGTACTTGTAACCAAGCCTAAGCCTGGCCACTACAACATCAGTCAGTACTTGTAACCAAGCCTAAGCCTGGCCACTACAACATCAGTCAGTACTTGTAACCAAGCCTAAGCCTGGCCACTACAACATCAGTCAGTACTTGTAACCAAGCCTAAGTCTGGCCACTACAACATCAGTCAGTACTTGTAACCAAGCCTAAGCCTGGCCACTACAACATCAGTCAGTACTTGTAACCAAGCCTAAGCCTGGCCACTACAACATCAGTCAGTACTTGTAACCAAGCCTAAGTCTGGCCACTACAACATCAGTCAGTACTTGTAACCAAGCCTAAGTCTGGCCACTACAACATCAGTCAGTACTTGTAACCAAGCCTAAGTCTGGCCACTACAACATCAGTCAGTACTTGTAACCAAGCCTAAGCCTGGTCACTACAACATCAGTCAGTACTTGTAACCAAGCCTAAGTCTGGCCACTACAACATCAGTCAGTACTTGTAACCAAGCCTAAGCCTGGCCACTACAACATCAGTCAGTACTTGTAACCAAGCCTAAGTCTGGCCACTACAACATCAGTCAGTACTTGTAACCAAGCCTAAGCCTGGCCACTACAACATCAGTCAGTACTTGTAACCAAGCCTAAGCCTGGCCACTACAACATCAGTCAGTACTTGTAACCAAGCCTAAGTCTGGCCACTACAACATCAGTCAGTACTTGTAACCAAGCCTAAGTCTGGCCACTACAACATCAGTCAGTACTTGTAACCAAGCCTAAGCCTGGCCACTACAACATCAGTCAGTACTTGTAACCAAGCCTAAGTCTGGCCACTACAACATCAGTCAGTACTTGTAACCAAGCCTAAGTCTGGCCACTACAACATCAGTCAGTACTTGTAACCAAGCCTAAGCCTGGCCACTACAACATCAGTCAGTACTTGTAACCAAGCCTAAGCCTGGCCACTACAACATCAGTCAGTACTTGTAACCAAGCCTAAGCCTGGCCACTACAACATCAGTCAGTACTTGTAACCAAGCCTAAGTCTGGCCACTACAACATCAGTCAGTACTTGTAACCAAGCCTAAGTCTGGCCACTACAACATCAGTCAGTACTTGTAACCAAGCCTAAGCCTGGCCACTACAACATCAGTCAGTACTTGTAACCAAGCCTAAGCCTGGCCACTACAACATCAGTCAGTACTTGTAACCAAGCCTAAGCCTGGCCACTACAACATCAGTCAGTACTTGTAACCAAGCCTAAGTCTGGCCACTACAACATCAGTCAGTACTTGTAACCAAGCCTAAGTCTGGCCACTACAACATCAGTCAGTACTTGTAACCAAGCCTAAGCCTGGCCACTACAACATCAGTCAGTATTTGTAACCAAGCCTAAGTCTGGCCACTACAACATCAGTCAGTACTTGTAACCAAGCCTAAGTCTGGCCACTACAACATCAGTCAGTACTTGTAACCAAGCCTAAGCCTGGCCACTACAACATCAGTCAGTACTTGTAACCAAGCCTAAGCCTGGCCACTACAACATCAGTCAGTACTTGTAACCAAGCCTAAGCCTGGCCACTACAACATCAGTCAGTACTTGTAACCAAGCCTAAGCCTGGCCACTACAACATCAGTCAGTACTTGTAACCAAGATTAAGCCTGACCACTACAACATCAGTCAGTACTTGTAACCAAGCCTAAGCCTGGCCACTACAACATCAGTCAGTACTTGTAACCAAGATTGAGACACTTATGCAGCATATGGGAATCTTTATTCAGGAAACGTTTCGCCACACAGTGGCTTCATCAGTCCAATACAAAGAGGAAGGCGTAAGGAGAGGAGGAGAATGAGGTAATCAGTCCCTCAACCTGGAGTCGATGTGTTCAGTCCATCAATATTGTAGAATGTACAGCATAGGGCCGTAGACGTGGCTTATATACTGTAGTGAGGTGACGTGAAGCAGATGGAGGCGGGGTCATAGTGGTACCATCCACTAGTCGAAGTAGGTCTTCGTCCAAAGGTTGAACAAGTGTTGAAGAATTCTTTGTAACAAGACCCCATGATGCTGCCGTGTCTGACAGTTGTGATGAATGGTTTGAAAAACCGACAAGTTGAAGATTGAGACACTTATGCAGCATATGGGAATCTTTATTCAGGAAACGTTTCGCCACACAGTGGCTTCATCAGTCCAATACAAAGAGGAAGGCGTAAGGAGAGGAGGAGAATGAGGTAATCAGTCCCTCAACCTGGAGTCGATGTGTTCAGTCCATCAATCTTGTAGAATGTACAGCATAGGGCCGTAGACGTGGCTTATATACTGTAGTGAGGTGACGTGAAGCAGATGGAGGCGGGGTCATAGTGGTACCATCCACTAGTCGAAGTAGGTCTTCGTCCAAAGGTTGAACAAGTGTTGAAGAATTCTTTGTAACAAGACCCCATGATGCTGCCGTGTCTGACAGTTGTGATGAATGGTTTGAAAAACCGACAAGTTGAAGATTGAGACACTTATGCAGCATATGGGAATCTTTATTCAGGAAACGTTTCGCCACACAGTGGCTTCATCAGTCCAATACAAAGAGGAAGGCGTAAGGAGAGGAGGAGAATGAGGTAATCAGTCCCTCAACCTGGAGTCGATGTGTTCAGTCCATCAGTCTTGTAGAATGTACAGCATAGGGCCGTAGACGTGGCTTATATACTGTAGTGAGGTAACCAAGCCTAAGTCTGGCCACTACAACATCAGTCAGTACTTGTAACCAAGCCTAAGCCTGGCCACTACAACATCAGTCAGTACTTGTAACCAAGCCTAAGCCTGGCCACTACAACATCAGTCAGTACTTTTAACCAAGCCTAAGTCTGGCCACTACAACATCAGTCAGTACTTGTAACCAAGCCTAAGCCTGGCCACTACAACATCAGTCAGTACTTGTAACCAAGCCTAAGCCTGGCCACTACAACATCAGTCAGTACTTGTAACCAAGCCTAAGCCTGGCCACTACAACATCAGTCAGTACTTGTAACCAAGCCTAAGTCTGGCCACTACAACATCAGTCAGTACTTGTAACCAACCCTAAGCCTGGCCACTACAACATCAGTCAGTACTTGTAACCAAGCCTAAGCCTGGCCACTACAACATCAGTCAGTACTTGTAACCAAGCCTAAGCCTGGCCACTACAACATCAGTCAGTACTTGTAACCAAGCCTAAGCCTGGCCACTACAACATCAGTCAGTACTTGTAACCAAGCCTAAGCCTGGCCACTACAACATCAGTCAGTACTTGTAACCAAGCCTAAGCCTGGCCACTACAACATCAGTCAGTACTTGTAAGCAAGCCTAAGCCTGGCCACTACAACATCAGTCAGTACTTGTAACCAAGCCTAAGCCTGGCCACTACAACATCAGTCAGTACTTGTAACCAAGCCTAAGTCTGGCCACTACAACATCAGTCAGTACTTGTAACCAAGCCTAAGCCTGGCCACTACAACATCAGTCAGTACTTGTAACCAAGCCTAAGCCTGGCCACTACAACATTAGTCAGTACTTGTAACCAAGCCTAAGCCTGGCCACTACAACATCAGTCAGTACTTGTAACCAAGCCTAAGTCTGGCCACTACAACATCAGTCAGTACTTGTAACCAAGCCTAAGCCTGGCCACTACAACATCAGTCAGTACTTGTAACCAAGCCTAAGCCTGGCCACTACAACATCAGTCAGTACTTGTAACCAAGCCTAAGCCTGGTCACTACAACATCAGTCAGTACTTGTAACCAAGCCTAAGTCTGGCCACTACAACATCAGTCAGTACTTGTAACCAAGCCTAAGTCTGGCCACTACAACATCAGTCAGTACTTGTAACCAAGCCTAAGCCTGGCCACTACAACATCAGTCAGTACTTGTAACCAAGCCTAAGCCTGGTCACTACAACATCAGTCAGTACTTGTAACCAAGCCTAAGCCTGGCCACTACAACATCAGTCAGTACTTGTAACCAAGCCTAAGCCTGGCCACTACAACATCAGTCAGTACTTGTAACCAAGCCTAAGCCTGGTCACTACAACATCAGTCAGTACTTGTAACCAAGCCTAAGTCTGGCCACTACAACATCAGTCAGTACTTGTAACCAAGCCTAAGTCTGGCCACTACAACATCAGTCAGTACTTGTAACCAAGCCTAAGCCTGGCCACTACAACATCAGGCAGTACTTGTAACCAAGCCTAAGCCTGGCCACTACAACATCAGTCAGTACTTGTAACCAAGCCTAAGCCTGGCCACCACAACATCAGTCAGTACTTGTAACCAAACCTAAGCCTGGCCACTACAACATCAGTCAGTACTTGTAACCAAGCCTAAGCCTGGCCACTACAACATCAGTCAGTACTTGTAACCAAGCCTAAGCCTGGCCACTAAAACATCAGTCAGTACTTGTAACCAAGCCTAAGCCTGGCCACTACAACATCAGTCAGTACTTGTAACCAAGCCTAAGCCTGGCCACTACAACATCAGTCAGTACTTGTAACCAAGCCTAAGCCTGGCCACTACAACATCAGTCAGTACTTGTAACCAAGCCTAAGTCTGGCCACTACAACATCAGTCAGTACTTGTAACCAAGCCTAAGCCTGGCCACTACAACATCAGTCAGTACTTGTAACCAAGCCTAAGTCTGGCCACTACAACATCAGTCAGTACTTGTAACCAAGCCTAAGCCTGGCCACTACAACATCAGTCAGTACTTGTAACCAAGCCTAAGTCTGGCCACTACAACATCAGTCAGTACTTGTAACCAAGCCTAAGCCTGGCCACTACAACATCAGTCAGTACTTGTAACCAAGCCTAAGTCTGGCCACTACAACATCAGTCAGTACTTGTAACCAAGCCTAAGCCTGGCCACTACAACATCAGTCAGTACTTGTAACCAAGCCTAAGTCTGGCCACTACAACATCAGTCAGTACTTGTAACCAAGCCTAAGTCTGGCCACTACAACATCAGTCAGTACTTGTAACCAAGCCTAAGCCTGGCCACTACAACATCAGTCAGTACTTGTAACCAAGCCTAAGCCTGGTCACTACAACATCAGTCAGTACTTGTAACCAAGCCTAAGCCTGGCCACTACAACATCAGTCAGTACTTGTAACCCTGCATAAGTCTGGCCACTACAACATCAGTCAGTACTTGTAACCAAGCCTAAGCCTGGCCACTACAACATCAGTCAGTACTTGTAACCCTGCACAAGTCTGGCCACTACAACATCAGTCAGTACTTGTAACCAAGCCTAAGCCTGGCCACTACAACATCAGTCAGTACTTGTAACCAAGCCTAAGCCTGGCCACTACAACATCAGTGTTCACATTGCAAGTTGCTCCATAAACGTACTTATCTACGTTCATGTTATCATAGTGGGTTATAGATCTACTCAGGCTTCTAACTGCATTCCTATAACAATAATTTTCATTATTTACTTCTCTCCTAATATTATTCCTAATGCTAGACACAGTTATACCAAAGTTATATTCTACATTCTCCTTCTGGGTACTCTTCCATTGTGTTTACCTGGAGTTTACCTGGAGAGAGTTCCGGGGGTCAACGCCCCCGCGGCCCGGTCTGTGACCAGGCCGCCTGGTGGATCAGAGCCTGATCAACCAGGCTGTTGCTGCTGGCTGCACGCAAACCAACGTACGAGCCACAGCCCGGCTGGTCAGGAACTGACTTTAGGTGCTTGTCCAGTGCCAGCTTGAAGACTGCCAGGGGTCTGTTGGTAATCCCCCTTATGTGTGCTGGGAGGCAGTTGAACAGTCTCGGGCCCCTGACACTTATTGTATGGTCTCTTAACGTGCTAGTGACACCCCTGCTTTTCATTGGGGGGATGTTGCATCGTCTGCCAAGTCTTTTGCTTTCGTTGTGAGTGATTTTCGTGTGCAAGTTCGGTACTAGTCCCTCTAGGATTTTCCAGGTGTATATAATCATGTATCTCTCCCCCCTGCGTTCCAGGGAATACAGGTTTAGGAACCTCAAGCGCTCCCAGTAATTGAGGTGTTTTATCTCCGTTATGCGCGCCGTGAAGGTTCTCTGTACATTTTCTAGGTCGGCAATTTCACCTGCCTTGAAAGGTGCTGTTAGTGTGCAGCAATATTCCAGCCTAGATAGAACAAGTGACCTGAAGAGTGTCATCATGGGCTTGGCCTCCCTAGTTTTGAAGGTTCTCATTATCCATCCTGTCATTTTTCTAGCAGATGCGATTGATACAATGTTATGGTCCTTGAAGGTGAGATCCTCCGACATGATCACTCCCAGGTCTTTGACGTTGGTGTTTCGCTCTATTGTGTGGCTCGAATTTGTTTTATTCTCTGATGAAGTTTTAATTTCCTCATGTTTACCATATCGAAGTAATTGAAATATCTCATCTTTAAATTTCACATTGTTTTCTGCAGCCCACTGAAAGATTTGGTTGATGTCCGCCTGGAGCCTTGCAGTGTCTGCAATGGAAGACACTGTCATGCAGATTCGGGTGTCATCTGCAAAGGAAGACACGGTGCTGTGGCTGACATCCTTGTCTACGTCTGATATGAGGATGAGGAAGACGATTAATTGTACACTAATTCCTTTTTCCTGGCTTCTCCAATGAGCACGTTCTTGGTGTCATTACAGGAGTCAAGAGCCACAAGGGGGACGAATAGTGGTGAGATGACAGGGAGTGTATAGGAGGGTAGGGGTGATGGAGGGAGTAAGGGAAGCTTAAGAAGGTTGCTAAGGTAATCGAGGGAGCTGGAGAAGCAGGAAGGTATGGAGGTTGGCGGGGTAATTGAGGGAGGGCTTAGGGAGGGAGGGACGGATGGAGGGAGGGTCAGGCACTGGGCCAGCACTCCCTGGAGGCACACAGAAAGCCTTCCCTCCGACTCAGCAATACTGTTATTGATCACTGTTTCCCTCCCCTCCCCACTTCCTGCTCCCCTCCCTTTCACCTACCATCTCCCCTCTTCAGCTCTCCATCCCAGGGTGCAGCCTCGTATCAACACCATCTTGCGTGACGAAATGACAGATAAACACAGCTAGGGTGTTCCCACTGTGCAACTATCAATAGTGTAGCAACACACTGTGGGTGTTCCCACTGTGTAACAATCATTTAGAATAGTGTAGCAACACACTGTGGGTGTTCCCACTGTGTAACAATCATTTAGAATAGTGTAGCAACACACTGTGGGTGTTCCCACTGTGTAACAATCATTTAGAATAGTGTAGCAACACACTGTGGGTGTTCCCACTGTGTAACAATCATTTAGAATAGTGTATCAACACACTGTGGGTGTTCCCACTGTGTAACTATCATACAGAATAGTGTAGCAGCATAATTAGGAGACCGTCACCCAGGTACCTATTTCTAAACAGGATCAGCAGTTTAGACCCTTAACCCATACGTCCATCTAGGCCCAGGGATCGAACCCGGGTGCTTCCCTTGTGAGACACCCCCCCCACTGATGGAAGCTTGCCAGGCATCCCTACTTGAGGGAGAACATGAGACCAGAGAGGCAGTTGATAAATGAGGTAGAGAGGGAAGCAAGGAGGGTAGAATAACGGCGTTGATGACTTGAAAGACCACTTGATGAAAGAAGGAAGAAGAAAGAAGTGAAGAATTAGTGGGTTAAATGGGCAGGAAGGTTAAAGTGGAGGTCAGGATGGTTTAATAGGGAGAAACAGGTGTCAGGATGGTTTAACAGGGAGAAAGGGGTGTCTGGATGGTTTAATAGGGAGAAACAGGTGTCAGGATGGTTTAACAGGGAGAAACAGGTGTCTGGATGGTTTAATAGGGAGAAACAGGTGTCAGGATGGTTTAATAGGGAGAAACAGTTGTCTGGATGGTTTAATAGGGAGAAACAGGGGTCAGGATGGTTTAACAGGGAGAAACAGGTGTCTGGATGGTTTAATAGGGAGAAACAGGTGTCAGGATGGTTTAATAGGGAGAAACAGGTGTAAGGATGGTTTAATAGGGAGAAACAGAGGTCAGGATGGTTTAATAGGGAGAAACAGGTGTCAGGATGGTTTAATAGGGAGAAACAGGTGTCAGGATGGTTTAATAGGGAGAAAGAGGTGTCAGGATGGTTTAATAGGGAGAAACAGGTGTAAGGATGGTTTAATAGGGAGAAACAGGGGTCAGGATGGTTTAACAGGGAGAAACAGAGGTCAGGATGGTTTAATAGGGAGAAACAGGGGTCAGGATGGTTTAACAGGGAGAAACAGGGGTCAGGATGGTTTAACAGGGAGAAACAGGGGTCAGGATGGTTTAACAGGGAGAAACAGGTGTAAGGATGGTTTAATAGGGAGAAACAGGTGTCAGGATGGTTTAATAGGGAGAAACAGGGGTCAGGATGGTTTAACAGGGAGAAACAGGGGTCAGGATGGTTTAACAGGGAGAAACAGGTGTAAGGATGGTTTAATAGGGAGAAACAGGTGTCAGGATGGTTTAATAGGGAGAAACAGGTGTCAGGATGGTTTAACAGGGAGAAACAGGGGTCAGGATGGTTTAACAGGGAGAAACAGGGGTCAGGATGGTTTAACAGGGAGAAACAGGGGTCAGGATGGTTTAACAGGGAGAAACAGGTGTAAGGATGGTTTAATAGGGAGAAAGAGGTGTCAGGATGGTTTAATAGGGAGAAACAGGTGTAAGGATGGTTTAATAGGGAGAAACAGGTGTCTGGATGGTTTAACAGGGAGAAACAGGGGTCAGGATGGTTTAATAGGGAGAAACAGGGGTCAGGATGGTTTAACAGGGAGAAACAGGGGTCAGGATGGTTTAACAGGGAGAAACAGGGGTCAGGATGGTTTAACAGGGAGAAACAGGTGTCTGGATGGTTTAATAGGGAGAAACAGGTGTCAGAATGGTTTAATAGGGAGAAACAGGTGTCAGAATGGTTTAATTGAGAGAAACAAGTGTCAGGATGGTTTAATAGGGAGAAACAGGTGTCAGGATGGTTTAACAGGGAGAAACAGGGGTCAGGATGGTTTAACAGGGAGAAACAGGTGTCAGGATGGTTTAACAGGGAGAAACAGGGGTCAGGATGGTTTAACAGGGAGAAACAGGTGTCAGGATGGTTTAACAGGGAGAAACAGGTGTCAGGATGGTTTAATAGGGAGAAACAGGTGTCAGGATGGTTTAATAGGGAGAAACAGGTGTCAGGATGGTTTAATAGGTGAAACAAGTGTCAGGATGGTTTAATAGGGAGAAACAGGTGTCAGGATGGTTTAATAGGGAGAAACAGGAGTCAGGATGGTTTAATAGGGAGAGGTATCAGGATGGTTTAACAGGGAGAAACAGGTGTAAAGATGGTTTAACAGGGAGAAACAGGTGTCAAGATTGTTTAACAGGGAGAAACAGGTGTCAAGATGGTTTATCGAGACCAGCAACAACAGTACCAGTGGTAGCATCAGCAACAACAGTACAAGTGGTAGCATCAGCAACAACAGTACAAGTGGTAGCATCAGCAACAACAGTACAAGTGGTAGCATCAGCAACAGTACCAGTGGTAGCATCAGCAACAACAGTACCAGTGGTAGCATCAGCAACAACAGTACAAGTGGTAGCATCAGCAACAACAGTACAAGTGGTAGCATCAGCAACAGTACCAGTGGTAGCATCAGCAACAACAGTACCAGTGGTAGCATCAGCAACAACAGTACCAGTGGTAGCATCAGCAACAACAGTACAAGTGGTAGCATCAGCAACAGTACCAGTGGTAGCACCAGCAACAACAGTACCAGTGGTAGCATCAGCAACAGTACCAGTGGTAGCACCAGCAACAAGAGTACCAGTGGTAGCACCAGCAACAACAGTACCAGTGGTAGCATCAGCAACAACAGTACAAGTGGTAGCATCAGCAACAGTACCAGTGGTAGCATCAGCAACAACAGTACCAGTGGTAGCATCAGCAACAGTACCAGTGGTAGCATCAGCAACAACAGTACCAGTGGTAGCACCAGCAACAGTACCAGTGGTAGCATCAGCAACAACAGTACCAGTGGTAGCACCAGCAACAAGAGTACCAGTGGTAGCATCAGCAACAGTACCAGTGGTAGCATCAGCAACAACAGTACCAGTGGTAGCATCAGCAACAGTACCAGTGGTAGCATCAGCAACAACAGTACCAGTGGTAGCACCAGCAACAGTACCAGTGGTAGCATCAGCAACAACAGTACCAGTGGTAGCACCAGCAACAGTACCAGTGGTAGCATCAGTAACAACAGTACCAGTGGTAGCATCAGCAACAACAGTAACAGTGGTAGCATCAGCAACAACAGTACCAGTGGTAGCACCAGCAACAACAGTACCAGTGGTAGCATCAGCAACAGTACCAGTGGTAGCATCAGCAACAACAGTACCAGTGGTAGCACCAGCAACAACAGTACCAGTGGTAGCACCAGCAACAACAGTACCAGTGGTAGCATCAGCAACAGTACCAGTGGTAGCATCAGCAACAACAGTACCAGTGGTAGCACCAGCAACAGTACCAGTGGTAGCATCAGTAACAACAGTACCAGTGGTAGCACCAGTAACAACAGTACCAGTGGTAGCACCAGCAACAACAGTACAAGTGGTAGCATCAGCAACAACAGTACCAGTGGTAGCATCAGCAACAACAGTACAAGTGGTAGCATCAGCAACAACAGTACCAGTGGTAGCATCAGCAACAACAGTACCAGTGGTAGCATCAGCAACAACAGTACCAGTGGTAGCATCAGCAACAACAGTAACAGTGGTAGCATCAACAGTACCAGTGGTACCATCAGTAACAACAGTACCAGTGGTAGCATCAGCAACAACAGTACAAGTGGTAGCATCAGCAACAACAGTACCAGTGGTAGCATCAGCAACAACAGTACCAGTGGTAGCATCAGCAACAACAGTACCAGTGGTAGCATCAGCAACAACAGTAACAGTGGTAGCATCAACAGTACCAGTGGTACCATCAGTAACAACAGTACCAGTGGTAGCATCAGCAACAACAGTACCAGAGGTAGCATCAGCAACAACAGTACCAGTGGTAGCATCAGCAACAACAGTACCAGTGGTAGCATCAGCAACAACAGTACCAGTGGTAGCATCAGCAACAACAGTACCGGTGGTAGCATCAGTAACAACAGTACCAGTGGTAGCATCAGTAACAACAGTACCAGTGGTAGCATCAGCAACAGTACCAGTGGTAGCATCAGCAACAACAGAACCAGTGGTAGCATCAGCAACAACAGTACCAGTGGTAGCATCAGTAACAACAGTACCAGTGGTAGCATCAGTAACAACAGTACCAGTGGTAGCATCAGTAACAACAGTACCAGTGGTAGCATCAGTAACAACAGTACCAGTGGTAGCATCAGCAACAGTACCAGTGGTAGCACCAGCAACAAGAGTACCAGTGGTAGCATCCGCAACAGTACCAGTGGTAGCATCAGCAACAAGAGTACCAGTGGTAGCATCAGCAACAGTACCAGTGGTAGCATCAGCAACAGTACCAGTGGTAGCATCAGCAACAACAGTACCAGTGGTAACATCAGCAACAACAGTACCAGTGGTAACATCAGCAACAACAGTACCAGTGGTAACATCAGCAACAACAGTACCAGTGGTAGCATCAGTAACAACAGTACCAGTGGTAGCACCAGCAACAAGAGTACCAGTGGTAGCACCAGCAACAACAGTACCAGTGGTAGCACCAGCAACAACAGTACCAGTGGTAGCATCAGCAACAGTACCAGTGGTAGCATCAGCAACAACAGTACCAGTGGTAGCATCAGCAACAGTACCAGTGGTAGCATCAGCAACAACAGTACCAGTGGTAGCATCAGCAACAACAGTACCAGTGGTAGCATCAGCAACAACAGTACCAGTGGTAGCATCAGCAACAACAGTACCAGTGGTAGCATCAGCAACAACAGTACCAGTGGTAGCACCAGCAACAACAGTACCAGTGGTAGCACCAGCAACAACAGTACCAGTGGTAGCACCAGCAACAACAGTACCAGTGGTAGCACCAGCAACAACAGTACCAGTGGTAGCACCAGCAACAGTACCAGTGGTAGCACCAGCAACAACAGTACCAGTGGTAGCACCAGCAACAACAGTACCAGTGGTAGCATCAGCAACAACAGTACCAGTGGTAGCATCAGCAACAACAGTACCAGTGGTAGCATCAGCAACAGTACCAGTGGTAGCATGCAACAGTACCAGTGGTAGCATCAGCAACAACAGTACCAGTGGTAGCATGCAACAACAGTACCAGTGGTAGAATCAGCAACAACAGTACCAGTGGTAGCATGCAACAACAGTACCAGTGGTAGCATGCAACAACAGTACCAGTGGTAGCATCAGCAGCAGTACCAGTGGTAGCATCAGCAACAACAGTACCAGTGGTAGCATCAGCAACAGTACCAGTGGTAGCATCAGCAACAACAGTACCAGTGGTAGCATCAGCAACAACAGTACCAGTGGTAGCATCAGCAACAACAGTACCAGTGGTAGCATCAGTAACAACAGTACCAGTGGTAGCATCAGCAACAACAGCACCAGTGGTAGCATCAGCAACAACAGTACCAGTGGTAGCACCAGCAACAAGAGTACCAGTGGTAGCATCAGCAACAACGGTACCAGTGGTATCATCAGCAACAGTACCAGTGGTGGCATCAGCAACAACAGTACCAGTGGTAGCATCAGCAACAACAGTACCAGTGGTAGCATCAGCAACAGTACCAGTGGTAGCACCAGCAACAAGAGTACCAGTGGTAGCATCAGCAACAACGGTACCAGTGGTATCATCAGCAACAGTACCAGTGGTGGCATCAGCAACAACAGTACCAGTGGTAGCATCAGCAACAACAGTACCAGTGGTAGCATCAGCAACAACAGTACCAGTGGTAGCATCAGCAACAACAGTACCAGTGGTGGCATCAACAACAGTACCAGTGGTAGCATCAGCAACAACAGTACCAGTGGTAGCATCAGCAACAACAGTACCAGTGGTAACATCAGCAACAATAGTACCAGTGGTAGCATCAGCGACAGTACCAGTGGTAGCATCAGCAACAACAGTACCAGTGGTAGCACCAGCAACAACAATACCAGTGGTAGAACAAGCAACAACAGTACCAGTGGTAGCATCAGCAACAACAGTACCAGTGGTAGCACCAGCAACAACAGTACCAGTGGTAGCACCAGCAACAACAGTACCAGTGGTAGCACCAGCAACAACAGTACCAGTGGTAGCACCAGCAACAACGGTACCAGTGGTAGCACCAGCAACAGTACCAGTGGTAGCACCAGCAACAACAGTACCAGTGGTAGCACCAGCAACAACAGTACCAGTGGTAGCACCAGCAACAACAGTACCAGTGGTAGCACCAGCAACAACAGTACCAGTGGTAGCATCAGCAACAGTACCAGTGGTAGCATCAGCAACAACAGTAACAGTGGTAGCATCAGCAACAACAGTACCAGTGGTAGCACCAGCAACAACAGTACCAGTGGTAGCACCAGCAACAACAGTACCAGTGGTAGCACCAGCAACAACAGTACCAGTGGTAGCACCAGCAACAACAGTACCAGTGGTAGCATCAGCAACAACAGTACCAGTGGTAGCATCAGCAACAACAGTACCAGTGGTAGCATCAGCAACAGTACCAGTGGTAGCATCAGGAACAAGAGTACCAGTGGTAGCATCAGCAACAACAGTACCAGTGGTTGCATCAGCAACAACAGTACCAGTGGTAGCACCAGCAACAACAGTACCAGTGGTAGCACCAGCAACAACAGTACCAGTGGTAGCACCAGCAACAACAGTACCAGTGGTAGCACCAGCAACAACAGTACCAGTGGTAGCACCAGCAACAAGAGTACCAGTGGTAGCACCAGCAACAAGAGTACCAGTGGTAGCACCAGCAACAACAGTACCAGTGGTAGGATCAGCAACAACAGTACCAGTGGTAGCATCAGCAACAACAGTACCAGTGGTAACAACAGTACCAGTGGTAGCATCAGCAACAACAGTACCAGTGGTAGCATCAGTAATAACAGTACCAGTGGTAGCATCAGCAACAACAGTACCAGTGGTAGCATCAGCAACAACAGTACCAGTGGTAGCATCAGTAATAACAGTACCAGTGGTAGCATCAGTAACAACAGTACCAGTGGTAGCATCAGCAACAACAGTACCAGTGGTAGCACCCGTAACAACAGTACCAGTGGTAGCACCAGCAACAACAGTACCAGTGGTAGTAGCACCAGCAACAACAGTACCAGTGGTAGCACCAGCAACAACAGTACCACTGGTAGCATCAGCAACAACAGTACCAGTGGTAGCACCAGTAACAACAGTACCAGTGGTAGCATCAGCAACAACAGTACCAGTGGTAGCACCAGCAACAACAGTACCAGTGGTAGCACCAGCAACAACAGTACCAGTGGTAGCACCAGCAACAACAGTACCAGTGGTAGCACCAGCAACAACAGTACCAGTGGTAGCATCAGCAACAACAGTACCAGTGGTAGCATCAGCAACAACAGTACCAGTGGTAGCACAAGTAACAACAGTACCAGTGGTAGCATTAGTAACAACAGTACCAGTGGTAGCATCAGCAACAACAGTACCAGTGGTAGCACCAGCAACAACAGTACCAGTGGTAGTAGCACCAGCAACAACAGTACCAGTGGTAGCACCAGCAACAACAGTACCACTGGTAGCATCAGCAACAACAGTACCAGTGGTAGCACCAGTAACAACAGTACCAGTGGTAGCATCAGCAACAACAGTACCAGTGGTAGCATCAGCAACAACAGTACCAGTGGTAGCACCAGTAACAACAGTACCAGTGGTAGCATCAGCAACAACAGTACCAGTGGTAGCACCAGCAACAACAGTACCAGTGGTAGCACCAGCAACAACAGTACCAGTGGTAGCACCAGCAACAACAGTACCAGTGGTAGCACCAGCAACAACAGTACCAGTGGTAGCATCAGCAACAACAGTACCAGTGGTAGCATCAGCAACAACAGTACCAGTGGTAGCACAAGTAACAACAGTACCAGTGGTAGCATTAGCAACAACAGTACCAGTGGTAGCACCAGCAACAACAGTACCAGTGGTAGCATCAGCAACAACAGTACCAGTGGTAGCATCAGCAACAACAGTACCAGTGGTAGCATCAGCAACAACAGTACCAGTGGTAGCACCAGCAACAACAGTACCAGTGGTAGCAACAGTAACAGTGGTAGCATCAGCAACAACAGTACCAGTGGTAGCATCAGCAACAGTACCAGTGGTAGCATCAGCAACAACAGTACCAGTGGTAGCACCAGCAACAACAGTACCAGTGGTAACACCAGCAACAACAGTACCAGTGGTAACACCAGCAACAACAGTACCAGTGGTAGCACCAGCATCAACAGTACCAGTGGTAGCATCAGTAACAACAGTACCAGTGGTAGCATCAGCAACAGTACCAGTGGTAGCATCAGCAACAGTACCAGTGGTAGCATCAGCAACAACAGTACAAGTGGTAGGATCAGCAACAACAGTACAAGTGGTAGCATCAGCAACAACAGTACCAGTGGTAGCACCAGCAACAACAGTACCAGTGGTAGCACCAGCAACAACAGTACCAGTGGTAGCACCAGTAACAACAGTACCAGTGGTAGCACCAGCAACAACAGTACCAGTGGTAGCACCAGCAACAACAGTACCAGTGGTAACACCAGCAACAACAGTACCAGTGGTAGCATCAGCAACAACAGTACCAGTGGTAGCACCAGCAACAACAGTTCCAGTGGTAGCATCAGCAACAACAGTACCAGTGGTAGTAGCACCAGCAACAACAGTACCAGTAGTAGCATCAGTAACAACAGTACCAGTGGTAGCATCAGTAACAACAGTACCAGTGGTAGCATCAGCAACAACAGTACCAGTGGTAGCACCAGCAACAACAGTACCAGTGGTAGCACCAGTAACAACAGTACCAGTGGTAGCATCAGCAACAACAGTACCAGTGGTAGCACCAACAACAACAGTACCAGTGGTAGCACCAGCAACAACAGTACCAGTGGTAGCACCAGTAACAACAGTACCAGTGGTAGCACCAGTAACAACAGTACCAGTGGTAGCACCAGCAACAACAGTACCAGTGGTAGCACCAGTAACAACAGTACCAGTGGTAGCACCAGTAACAACAGTACCAGTGGTAGCATCAGCAACAACAGTACCAGTGGTAGCATCAGCAACAACAGTACCAGTGGTAGCATCAGCAACAGTACCAGTGGTAGCATCAGCAACAGTACCAGTGGTAGCATCAGCAACAGTACCAGTGGTAGCAACAGTAACAGTGGTAGCATCAGCAACAACAGTACCAGTGGTAGCAACAGTAACAGTGGTAGCATCAGCAACAGTACCAGTGGTAGCATCAGCAACAGTACCAGTGGTAGCATCAGCAACAACAGTACCAGTGGTAGCATCAGCAACATGAGTACCAGTGGTAGCATCAGCAACAACAGTACCAGTGGTAGCAACAACAGTACCAGTGGTAGCAACAACAGTACCAGTGGTAGCAACAACAATACCAGTGGTAGCACCAGTAACAACAGTACCAGTGGTAGCATCAGTAACAATAACTGTGGTAACACCAGCACCAGGAGCAACAGTGCAGCACCAGCAACAACAGTAACACTAGCAATAAGAGTAACACCAACAACAGTAACTGCAACAGCAGTGGCAGCACCAGCAACAACAGTAACAGCAACACCAGCACCAGCAACAACAGTAACAGCACCAGTAACAACAGTCACAGCACCGGCAACAGTCGCATCAACAGAATCATCTCTGTTAACAAGTACCTAATAATCCCGTAGGGACCAAACATCACTTGCCAAACGGTAGTTAGTCACATCTGATCAGAGGAAGAGGAACGCACCTCCAACCCCCTGAATCAAGAGCCCAACAAGGCACCAACTCGAAAAAAATTGACTTCAATATTAATGGTCCCAAAAATACTGTCCACTCATTGGAATTAATTTCAGATATGAAAATTCTCCAAAATTCTCATAAGGAGAATTCCCCTCCCCCCCAAGAAACAATTATAATTTTTGACGTTTGAAAAACTGGATAAATTTAGATTTAGAAAGACGTTTGAAAGGCAGTGGGTTTAGCAATAGAATTGTAATTTTTTTTTAACCGTAAAGAGGCCTTCAGTTTATTCACGTTAATTTAGCAAATAATTGGGATGTACTTATCGTGTGTTTTATTCCAGCCAACTGATGTTATTAAGAGTTTTAGTTTTGGTTTATTTTTGCTGGTAGTTTTATTTTTCGTTAATAAGGCTGAGTTTTTTAATTATATTAATCGAATAATCCAATTTCCTGTCTTAGATCTTTACGATCTTTAGTCCTTGTGAAGACGTTTTGCGATACTGATTGTGGCAACGTTTCGCTCTTTGTAGAGCTTTATCAAGCTCTACGCAGAGCGAAACGTTCCAAAACCTGTGTTATTCTTAATATAATCGGGAGTACGTTGATTGCAGATGTATTAAACTGTCGTGTTCTGCGTAAGGAATGTGTAGGCTCGAACCTCCGTACGTTAATGCTCCACTAGGGTAGACGTATAGACGCGACACGCAATGTTGACACTCAAACACACAGCTTTAAGAAGAGGTATGGCAAAGCTCATGGAGCAGGGAGTGAACCTAGTAGCGACCAGTGAAGAGGCGGGGCCAGGAGCTGTGATTCGACCGCAACAACCATAATTAGGTGAGTATATGCATGTAGACAGGACGAGGTGCTTAAAACGTTCACACGTTTACAGTTTTAACCTCTGTTAGAAGTGATCAAGGTCCCAGTACTGAAGTCTTTTTAACCTCTGTTAGAAGTGATCAAGGTCCCAGTACTGAAATCTTTTTAACCTCTGTTAGCAGTGATCAAGGTCCCAGTACTGAAATCTTTTTAACCTCTGTTAGAAGTGATCAAGGTCCCAGTACTGAAATCTTTTTAACCTCTGTTAGCAGTGATCAAGGTCCCAGTACTGAAATCTTTTTAACCTCTGTTAGAAGTGATCAAGGTCCCAGTACTGAAATCTTTTTAACCTCTGTTAGAAGTGATCAAGGTCCCAGTACTGAAATCTTTTTAACCTCTGTTAGAAGTGATCAAGGTCCCAATACTGAAGTCTTTTTAACCTCTGTTAGCGGTGATCAAGGTCCCAGTACTGAAATCTTTTTAACCTCTGTTAGCAGTGATCAAGGTCCCAGTACTGAAGTCTTTTTAACCTCTGTTAGCAGTGATCAAGGTCCCAGTACTGAAATCTTTTTAACCTCTGTTAGAAGTGATCAAGGTCCCAATACTGAAGTCTTTTTAACCTCTGTTAGCGGTGATCAAGGTCCCAGTACTGAAATCTTTTTAACCTCTGTTAGAAGTGATCAAGGTCACAGTACTGAAATCCTTTTAACCTCTGTTAGAAGTGATCAAGGTCCCAGTACTGAAATCTTTTTAACCTCTGTTAGAAGTGATCAAGGTCCCAGTACTGAAATCTTTTTAACCTCTGTTAGAAGTGATCAAGGTCCCAGTACTGAAATCCTTTTAACCTCTGTTAGAAGTGATCAAGGTCCCAGTACTGAAATCCTTTTAACCTCTGTTAGAAGTGATCAAGGTCCCAGTACTGAAATCTTTTTAACCTCTGTTAGTAGTGATCAAGGTCACAGTACTAAAATCTTTTTAACCTCTGTTAGCGGTGATCAAGGTCACAGTACTGAAGTCTTTTTAACCTCTGTTAGAAGTGATCAAGGTCCCAGTACTGAAGTCTTTTTAACCTCTGTTAGAAGTGATCAAGGTCCCAGTACTGAAGTCTTTTTAACCTCTGTTAGAAGTGATCAAGGTCCCAGTACTGAAGTCTTTTTAACCTCTGTTAGAAGTGATCAAGGTCCCAGTACTGAAGTCTTTTTAACCTCTGTTAGCAGTGATCAAGGTCACAGTACTAAAATCTTTTTAACCTCTGTTAGCGGTGATCAAGGTCACAGTACTGAAGTCTTTTTAACCTCTGTTAGAAGTGATCAAGGTCCCAGTACTGAAGTCTTTTTAACCTCTGTTAGAAGTGATCAAGGTCCCAGTACTGAAGTCTTTTTAACCTCTGTTAGAAGTGATCAAGGTCCCAGTACTGAAGTCTTTTTAACCTCTGTTAGAAGTGATCAAGGTCCCAGTACTGAAATCTTTTTAACCTCTGTTAGCAGTGATCAAGGTCCCAGTACTGAAATCTTTTTAACCTCTGTTAGAAGTGATCAAGGTCCCAGTACTGAAATCTTTTTAACCTCTGTTAGCAGTGATCAAGGTCCCAGTACTGAAATCTTTTTAACCTCTGTTAGCAGTGATCAAGGTCCCAGTACTGAAATCTTTTTAACCTCTGTTAGCAGTGATCAAGGTCCCAGTACTGAAATCTTTTTAACCTCTGTTAGCAGTGATCAAGGTCCCAGTACTGAAATCTTTTTAACCTCTGTTAGAAGTGATCAAGGTCCCAGTACTGAAGTCTTTTTAACCTCTGTTAGAAGTGATCAAGGTCCCAGTACTGAAACATTTCCTAGTAAATATCTTAGTGTTTACTCACGTCTTCCTGAATCATACGAGGTACTATCAAAATGTTTCTGGACTGATGCACAAAACGACACACAGGTTTACTTAGTCACTTACTTGGAGTAGCCTCCCTGGAAAACCTCTCCTGGGAGGCTGCACACTGATTCCAGCACCTCGTGACATTCCTGGAGGTCTTCTCCCATAAATAACATTTAGCGTGGCTTGTGGTTCTCCTGGAGTCTTCGTTAAGACACCGCCCGTCTCCCTGGAAGACCTCTCCTTGGGAGGCTGCACACTGATTCCAGCACCTCGTAACATTCCTGGAGGTCTTCTCCCATAAATAACATTTAGCGTGGCTTGTGGTTCTCCTGGAGTCTTCGTTAAGACACCGCCCGTCTCCCTGGAAAACCTCTCCTTGAGAGGCTGCACACTGATTCCAGCACCTCGTAACATTCCTGGAGGTCTTCTCCCATAAATAACATTTAGCGTGGCTTATGGTTCTCCTGGAGTCTTCGTTAAGACACCGCCCGTCTCCCTGGAAAACCTCTCCTTGAGAGGCTGCACACTGATTCCAGCACCTCGTAACATTCCTGGAGGTCTTCTCCCATAAATAACATTTAGCGTGGCTTATGGTTCTCCTGGAGTCTTCGTTAAGACACCGCCCGTCTCCCTGGAAGACCTCTCCTTGGGAGGCTGCACACTGATTCCAGCACCTCGTAACATTCCTGGAGGTCTTCTCCCATAAATAACATTTAGCGTGGCTTGTGGTTCTCCTGGAGTCTTCGTTAAGACACCGCCCGTCTCCCTGGAAGACCTCTCCTTGGGAGGCTGCACACTGATTCCAGCACCTCGTAACATTCCTGGAGGTCTTCTCCCATAAATAACATTTAGCGTGGCTTATGGTTCTCCTGGAGTCTTCGTTAAGACACCGCCCGTCTCCCTGGAAGACCTCTCCTTGGGAGGCTGCACACTGATTCCAGCACCTCGTAACATTCCTGGAGGTCTTCTCCCATAAATAACATTTAGCGTGGCTTGTGGTTCTCCTGGAGTCTTCGTTAAGACACCGCCCGTCTCGCTGGAAGACCTCTCCTTGGGAGACTGCACACTGATTCCAGCACCTCGTAACATTCCTGGAGGTCTTCTCCCATAAATAACATTTAGCGTGGCTTGTGGTTCTCCTGGAGTCTTCGTTAAGACACCGCCCGTCTCCCTGGAAGACCTCTCCTTGGGAGGCTGCACACTGATTCCAGCACCTCGTAACATTCCTGGAGGTCTTCTCCCATAAATAACCTTTAGCATGGCTTGTGGTTCTCCTGGAGTCTTCGTTAAGACACCGCCAGTCTCCCTGGAAGACCTCTCCTTAGGAGGCTGCACACTGATTCCAGCACCTAGTGACATTCGTGGAGGTCTTATTCCCTATCAAGGCTGAGGGACTGACCAACTTCTACCAAGGCAGAGGGACTGACCAACTTCTATCAAGGCAGAGGGACTGAACACCTCACCATTACCTCTGAACGTCTCTTGCACCGCCCTGAGAACATTCCCAGTACTACCATCAACATCCACTAACTGGAAATACATCTCATCAGTTCTAAGACACCCAGGTGTTGTACATGTGTCTTATTCATCAATACACACACCCAGGTGTTGTACACGTGTATTATTCATCAATACACACACCCACGTGTTGTACATGCGTCTTATTCATCAATAAAGACACCCAGATGATGCACACATGTCTTATTCATCCACTTCCCAGCATCCCGGATCATTCAAGCGACGAGAATTGAGAGTAATTCAAGCCAGCTATCCAGTGTACCAAGCTCAATTTCCCAAACATAATAAGGGCCATTTTATCGGGAATTTTTTTTGCAGTTTAAGCTCTAAAGGAAAAACTAGAGCTCCAACAAACGCCCCATTATACTCAGCTTATATTGTTAGAGCTCTGATCTGTAAAAATCAGATCCCCCATTTGGAAGATCTCAGTATTCATGGGTGAAAAATTCCTGTAACAATCTAACGCTAAATAATTCTTTTCAAGCTGGTAAAAATTACTATGAAAGTAATAACAGAACAATTCCTATCATTACTTGGTGATTAGGGTATTTTACACGGGGTGGAGTTATTGGTGGCCCCCCGGTGTGGCCCGTGGTGTGGCCCCTGGTGTGGTCATGTGATGTGGTCAGCTAAGGGACCAAAGGAGCCAAAGAACGGCCATAGTTGTGACCAAAAGTGATCAGAAATGACTTGTCTGGTTTATGTTACTTGATGATGTACCACTATTGATGTACCACTATTGATGTACCACTATTGATGCACTTTCATTCATGTACTTCCATTGATGTACTTCCATTGATGTACTTCCATTGATGCACTTCCATTGATGTACTTCCATTGACGTACTTCCATTGACGTACTTCCATTGATGTACTTCCATTGATGTACTTCCATTGATGCACTTCCATTGATGTACTTCCATTGATGTACTTCCATTGACGTACTTCCATTGACGTACTTCCATTCATGTACTTCCATTCATGTACTTCCATTCATGTACTTCCATTCATGTACTTCCATTCATGTACTTCCATTCATGTACTTCCATTCATGTACTTCCATTGATGTACTTCCACTGATGTACTTCTATTGATGTACTTCCATTGATGTACTTCCATTGACGTACTTCCATTGATGTACTTCCATTGATGCACTTCCACTGATGTACTTCCACTGATGTACTTCCATTGATGTACTTCCATTCATGTACTTCCATTCATGTACTTCCATTCATGTACTTCCATTCATGTACTTCCATTCATGTACTTCCATTCATGTACTTCCATTCATGTACTTCCATTCATGTACTTCCATTGATGCACTTCCATTGATGTACGTCCATTGATGCACTTCCATTGATGCACTTCCATTGATGTACTTCCACTGATGTACTTCCACTGATGTACTTCCACTGATGTACTTCCACTGATGTACTTCCACTGATGCACTTCCATTGATGCACTTCCATTGATGCACTTCCATTGATGCACTTCCATTGATGCACTTCCATTGATGCACTTCCATTGATGCACTTCCATTGATGCACTTCCATTCATGTACTTCCACTGATGTACTTCCACTGATGTACTTCCATTGATGCACTTCCATTGATGTACTTCCATTGATGTACTTCCATTGATTCACTTCCATTGATGTACTTCCATTGATGCACTTCCATTGATGTACTTCCATTGATTCACTTCCATTGATGTACTTCCATTGATGTACTTCCATTGACGTACTTCCATTGATGTACTTCCACTCATGTACTTCCATTGATGTACTTCCATTGATGTACTTCCACTGATGCACTTCCACTGATGTACTTCCACTGATGTACTTCCACTGATGTACTTTCATTGATGTACTTCCACTGATGTACTTCCACTGATGTACTTCCACTCATGTACTTCCACTCATGTACTTCCACTCATGTACTTCCACTCATGTACTTTCATTGATGTACTTTCATTGATGTAATTCCACTGATATACTTCCACTGATGTACTTCCACTGATGTACTTCCACTGATGTACTTCCACTGATGTACTTCCACTGATGTACTTCCACTGATGCACTTCCACTGATGTACTTCCACTCATGTACTTTCATTGATGTACTTCCACTGATGTACTTCCACTGATGTACTTCCATTGATGTACTTCCACTGATGCACTTCCAATGATGTACTTCCACTGATGCACTTCCACTGATGCACTTCCACTGATGCACTTCCACTGATGCACTTCCACTGATGCACTTCCACTGATGCACTTCCACTGATGCACTTCCACTGATGTACATGGGCTGAGGCACGTGCGTTTATAAACGTGTATTGACGAACGTGTATTGATGTCCTGGCACTGATGATCACTGACAGGTCAGTGTTGCAACTACATCAACTTTGCATAGTTATTAAATAATATGCATAAAAATTGACGGTAACAAGATAGCCGACCTGGTCAATGTGTCCTGGAAAATTGGATGCCCCTAAACGCAACGCTTAATAAACAGCAACACACATACAGGATCCATACCTAGCTTCAAGAAGAGGTACGATAAAGCTCATGGAGCAGTGTGTGGATCTAGTAGCGACCAGTGAAGAGGCGGTGCCAGAAGCTATGAATCAACCCCTGCAGCCACACTTAAGTGTGTACAATTAGGAGAGTGCACAGAGAAAGTCCTCAATAAATTTACTTATCCGGACATTATCACTGTCATCACACATTTCCACTTTCACCTCCTTCATCTCCTATCCTGGTGTGCCGTTGCACACAAGGATAGACGCTGAACGAAGCCCCATCTATCCCTTAACAGTCAGATAATCACCAGATTACACTAAGGCATGAAGATGGACGGGACGTTCAGTGTGGTACACCAATACGGATGAACTATCAAATAAGTAGAGGTTAAAGAATGCATAGCAGAAGTACAGCCAGACATCATGGCTATCACAGAGACTAAGTTAAATGAAATAACTGATGCCATATTCCCAAGAGGATACTAAATAATAAGATAGAGGAAATAGCGGAGCTGGGGTGACTGCTTCTCACAAATCAATGGAGTTTTGAACAAATGAGAACAAATAAAAATGATCCAATTAATTACAAAGTGGGTACAATCAAGGGTCAAAGTAGATGAAGAGGTGATATCCAACCCGCCACCAAACAGCAGGAGACCAAGACAGGGATTAAAAAAAAAAAAAGGCAACGGTTGGCACCTTAGAGGAAGCAACAAGGAGACCTCATAGTACTGGAAAGTGCCAGGCTGTTAAGTGCCAGGCTGTTAAGTGCCAGGCTGTTAAGTGCCAGGCTGGTAAGTGTCAGGCTGGGAAGTGACAGGCTTGTAAGTGCCAGGCTGGGAAGTGCCAGGCTAGGAAGTGCCAACTGGGAAGTGCGACGAAGCAGAGGAGAAATTCATTCCCAGACGCTGAATGAAAAATCACAAAAAAGGCATTATATATATATATATATATATATATATATATATATATATATATATATATATATATATATATATATATATATATATATATATATATATATATATTATATATAAACATTCAAGATTAATGTCAGAGTTATCGTATTCCATCATTAAGAAATGAACAAAATCAGAGAACATTATAAGAGCCAGAGTTATACATATGTTGAACATCGTGAACATCTCAAAAACCTGCGATCACTTCAAAGAAAGAAAGGAGGAGGGGGCGGAGGAGGGGAGAACAAGAGCCTGGAAAAACTGCACGACGCGGAGGACAGACAGGAAAAGAGAAGTGAACAGAAGATACGAAAAGAAATATCATGAGTAAAGAGACAACAATATTAAGAATAATATAGAAGCTAAGACCAAGACTTAGTTATGACTGATTCTCCTCCCCCCCCTCTCTCTCTCTCTCTCTCTCCCTCTCTCTCTCTCCCCCCCCCCTCTCTCTCTCTCTCTCTCCCCCCCCTCTCTCTCTCTCCCCCTCTCTCTCTCTCTCTCTCTCTCTCTGAACATCACAACCAATATATCACCAGAGATGCACATGGTGCATGCAGCACCATGCTGGTGCTCCAGCATGTAGCTCCAGCATGGTGCTCCAGCATGCAGCACCAGCATGGTGCTCCAGCATGGTGCTCCAGCATGCAGCACCAGCATGGTGCTCCAGCATGTAGCTCCAGCATGGTGCTCCAGCATGCAGCACCAGCATGGTGCTCCAGCATGTAGCTCCAGCATGGTGCTCCAGCATGCAGCACCAGCATGGTGCTCCAGCATGTAGCTCCAGCATGGTGCTCCAGCATGCAGCACCAGCATGGTGCTCCAGCATGTAGCTCCAGCATGGTGCTCCAGCATGCAGCACCAGCATGGTGCTCCAGCATGCAGCACCAGCATGGTGCTCCAGCATGCAGCACCAGTATGGTGCTCCAGCATGCAGCACCAGCATGGTGCTCCAGCATATCAGCACCAGCATGCAGCTCCAGCATGCAGCACCAGCATGCAGCACCAGCATGCAGCACCAGCATGCAGCACCAGCATGCAGCACCAGCATGGTGCTCCAGCACGGAGCACCAGCATGCAGCACCAGCATGCAGCACCAGCATGGAGCACCAGCATGCAGCACCAGCATGGTGCTCCAGCATGCAGCACCAGCATGGTGCTCCAGCATGCAGCACCAGCATGGTGCTCCAGCATGCAGCACCAGCATGCAGCACCAGCATGCAGCACCAGCATGGAGCACCAGCATGCAGCACCAGCATGGTGCTCCAGCATGCAGCACCAGCATGCAGCACCAGCATGCAGCACCAGCATGCAGCACCAGCATGCAGCACCAGCATGCAGCACCAGCATGCAGCACCAGAGGTTTGTGACAAGACTATATAACAGAACCTGATGACTTTAGAAAAAACAGAATTAGGGGAGACATGATTACGACATATAAGATACTCGAAAGTATTTAGGCAACATTTAAATACCGTGTGTAACAGTGACCCAAGGAATAGTACCTTTTACACACCTAGAAAAAGACGGACGTAAAAATATTCGAATTTACAACAACGCAATTTACAAAAACTCGCAATTTACAAAAAACTCGCAATTTACAAAAACTCGCAATTTACAAAAACTCGCAATTTACAAAAACTCACAATTTGCAAAAACTCGCAATTTACAAAAACTCACAATTTACAAAAACTCGCAATTTACAAAAACTCACAATTTACAAAAAACTCGCAATTTACAAAAACTCGCAATTTACAAAAACTCACAATTTACAAAAAACTCGCAATTTACAAAAACTCACAATTTACAAAAAACTCGCAATTTACAAAAACTCGCAATTTACAAAAACTCGCAATTTACAAAAACTCGCAATTTACAAAAACTCACAATTTACAAAAAACTCGCAATTTACAAAAACTCACAATTTACAAAAACTCACAATTCACAAAAACTCACAATTCACAAAAACTCACAATTTACAAAAACTCACAATTCACAAAAACTCACAATTCACAAAAACTCACAATTCACAAAAACTCACAATTCACAAAAACTCACAATTCACAAAAACTCACAAAAGTCCTCAATTAAATGAAAATATAGAGGGCTAATATCTGCACAAATTAGCTCACTCAGCCTCTATGTCGCCACCAAAACTGCCAGAAAGTTTGTACATAAATCGACTAACTGTGTGCATATACCCAGCATAAATTGTGCTCACAGAGACTGCTGTCTATAATCTATCTTCCTCTCATTATTATTTTAAACGAGTCGAGGTATTTATGTTGGTTTGGTGACTAGTTAACGCTTAATGTTCAAACTGTAATCATTTCTCCTCCAAATCATGTATTAAACACGAATAAAACTGGTATTATACATATATATGGATAACTGAAGTGACGAACGCTTGTCAATACTCAACAACTCACAGAAGATTAATTTATCTGTATATTTCAATCTCCTTCTGGGATCAGAAGATGATCCCAGAAGGGGGCGAAATATACAGACCAACTAATGAAATAAGATTGTCTCCTTGTGGGTTATTATATCCGCAGATTAACCACTGTGAAAAAAAAAATGGTGAAATTCCATGCTATTTCGTGATTTCTCAAATCACGAAACTCTAGTATCCCAGTCATTAAAAACTAACGAAAACCGAAAAGCCTAAACCGTAGACGAACTGTCAAAATGTCTAACAGTCAGCTGTACACCACCTCCACTTAACGCTTGTGAGGGGTTCTTGATCTAGGGCATTGGATCTAATCTCCAATTCCGTGAATTGCGCTCCCCAACGATGATAATAATAATAATAATAATGTACACCACTTGCAAACAGGTGGCTAAGACCAAAATGGTTGTTCCAGATGTCGACAAATGTCTGCCTAAAAGTAACGATTCATGTGAAGCCTTAGGGATAAAAATGGTTTCCCTGGTAATGGTTACCTTCAACAAATTATGCGATAAGATTCGTAACCAGGGTGAATTTTGTCCCGAAATATACTGAGGTACTAAGTAGGTACAGTACCATTGGAGACGCCAGGAGAATGATTCCAAATTCTGGGTTTTGCACCAAAATATTGTGGTAAAGCATACTGTGACCACTAGAGAAAGCTTCTGTGCTCTCTAGAGTGTGTTAGCGCTTTCACTTACCTAGAAAGTAGGCGACATTCACCTTAATTCAGAAAGGTAAACTCTGATGTTCTGACAGATAGGAGACGAGTTTGATAACTATTATCTAAGGAGGGAAAGTTAAAATATGTATCATAACGCTAACTGAAGACTGACATCCTAGCTGGCCAAGAATGTGTCAGTGTTCAGGTTACTTGCGATACAACGTATTATAATCAGGGGGGGAGCTCTAAACTCGCAGGATTATACAGTGCATGTGGGGGTGGGAGGTATTCAGGCTTAATTCAGGGAACTAGAGCACAGATCCACTGCCCTAGATCAAGAGCCTCTCACCAGCGTCAAGGAACCTGCCTTCAGGGAGGATAGAGCTTAAGCTTGACGACCTCTTGTTGATGTAGCAACTTAGGATATCCTTAACTATAAAAACTATATATCACACCTCGATACCTAAATTACCAACTTGTTCCTTTAATCACCACTGAGAAAATTTGCATCCCACTAAAAATAAGGTCAATGTCAACTAGTATAAAACATGTACTTACGTAAGTGATGCTGTGACATCTGTCCCACGAGATGACTTACACTTACCTACAAGATAAAAACCACAGCATAAATACTACAAACCAAGCCAGCATCTTCTGCAAGTATCCCCCCTACAACCAGCATCTTCTGCAAGTATCCCCCCCCTACAACCAGCATCTTCTGCAAGTATCCCCCCTACAACCAGCATCTTCTGCAAGTATCTCCCCCTACAACCAGCATCTTCTGCAAGTATCCCCCCTACAACCAGCATCTTCTGCAAGTATCTCCCCCTACAACCAGCATCTTCTGCAAGTATCTCCCCATACAACCAGCATCTTCTACAAGTATCCCCCTACAACCAGCATCTTCTGCAAGTATCCCCCCCAACAACCAGCATCTTCTGCAAGTATCCCCCTACAACCAGCATCTTCTGCAAGTATCCCCCCTACAACCAGCATCTTCTGCAAGTATCTCCCCCTACAACCAGCATCTTCTGCAAGTATACACCCCTACAACCAGCATCTTCTGCAAGAATCTCCCCCTACAACCACCATCTTCTGCAAGTATCTCCCCCTACAACCAGCATCTTCTGCAAGTATCTCCCCCTACAACCAGCATCTTCTACAAGTATCCCCCCTACAACCAGCATCTTCTGCAAGTATCTCCCCCTACAACCAGCATCTTCTGCAAGTATCTCCCCCTACAACCAGCATCTTCTGCAAGTATCCCCCTACAACCAGCATCTTCTGCAAGTATCTCCCCCTACAACCAGCATCTTCTGCAAGTATCCCCCCCTTACAACCAGCATCTTCTGCAAGTATCCCCCCTACAACCAGCATCTTCTGCAAGTATCCCCCCTACAACCAGCATCTTCTGCAAGTATCCCCCCAACAACCAGCATCTTCTGCAAGTATCTCCCCCTACAACCAGCATCTTCTGCAAGTATCCCCCCCTACAACCAGCATCTTCTGCAAGTATCCCCCCTACAACCAGCATCTTCTGCAAGTATCCCCCCTACAACCAGCATCTTCTGCAAGTATCCCCCCTACAACCAGCATCTTCTGCAAGTATCCCCCCAACAACCAGCATCTTCTGCAAGTATCCCCCCTACAACCAGCATCTTCTGCAAGTATCCCCCCTACAACCAACATCTTCTGCAAGTATCCCCCTACAACCAGCATCTTCTGCAAGTATCCCCCCTACAACCAGAATCTTCTGCAAGTATCCCCCTACAACCAGTATATTCTGCAAGTATCCCCCTACAACCAGTATATTCTGCAAGTATCCCCCGCTACAACCAGTATATTCTGCAAGTATCCCCCGCTACAACCAGTATATTCTGCAAGTCTCCCCCCTACAACCAGCATCTTCTGCAAGTATCCCCCTACAACCAGCATCTTCTGCAAGTATCCCCCTACAACCAGCATCTTCTGCAAGTATCTCCCCCTACAACCAGCATCTTCTGCAAGTATCTCCCCTACAACCAGCATCTTCTGCAAGTATCTCCCCCTACAACCACCATCTTCTACAAGTATCCCCCCTACAACCAGCATCTTCTGCAAGTATCTCCCCCTACAACCAGCATCTTCTGCAAGTATCTCCCCCTACAACCAGCATCTTCTGCAAGTATCCCCCTACAACCAGCATCTTCTGCAAGTATCCCCCCCTACAACCAGCATCTTCTGCAAGTATCCCCCCCTACAACCAGCATCTTCTGCAAGTATCTCCTCCTACAACCAGCATCTTCTGCAAGTATCTCCCCCTCCAACCAGCATCGTCTGCAAGTATCCCCCCCTGCAACCAGCATCTTCTGCAAGTATCCCCCCTACAACCAGCATCTTCTGCAAGTATCTCCCCCTACAACCAGCATCTTCTGCAAGTATCTCCCCCTACAACCAGCATCTTCTGCAAGTATCCCCCCCTACAACCAGCATCTTCTGCAAGTATCCCCCCCTACAACCAGCATCTTCTGCAAGTATCTCCCCCTACAACCAGCATCTTCTGCAAGTATCCCCCCCTACAACCAGAATCTTCTGCAAGTATCCCCCTACAACCAGTATATTCTGCAAGTATCCCCCTACAACCAGTATATTCTGCAAGTATCCCCCGCTACAACCAGTATATTCTGCAAGTATCCCCCGCTACAACCAGTATATTCTGCAAGTATCCCCCGCTACAACCAGTATATTCTGCAAGTATCCCCCCTACAACCAGCATCTTCTGCAAGTATCCCCCTACAACCAGCATCTTCTGCAAGTATTCCTCCCTACAACCAGCATCTTCTGCAAGTATCCCCCCTACAACCAGCATCTTCTGCAAGTATCCCTCCCTACAACCAGCATCTTCTGCAAGTATCCCTACAACCAGCATCTTGTGCAAGTATCCCCCCTACAACCAGCATCTTCTGCAAGTATCCCCCCCTACAACCAGCATCTTCTGCAAGTATCCCTACAACCAGAATCTTCTGCAAGTATCCCCCCTACAACCAGAATCTTCTGCAAGTATCCCTACAACCAGAAACTTCTGCAAGTATCCCCCCTACAACCAGAATCTTCTGCAAGTATCCCCCTACAACCAGAAGCTTCTGCAAGTATCCCCCTACAACCAGAATCTTCCGCAAGTATCCCTGCAACCAGCATCTGCAAGTATCCCCCCTACAACCAGAATCTTCTGCAAGTATCCCCCCTACAACCAGAATCTTCTGCAAGTATCCCCCCTACAACCAGCATCTTCTGCAAGTATCCCTACAACCATAACCTTCTGCAAGTATCAGATAGGGAGATTGCCCGTCTCCAGGCTGTGAGTGCACCTCACTCCGGGGACTTCCTCCAAACAGTTCCTATATCGGCAATGGGAACGCGACTCGACCCTAAGACCCTCCGTATTGCAGTGGCTCTGCGCCTTGCTGCCCCAATTCACACAGAATATATGTGTATTTGCGGCGAAGTGCAAGCAGACCAATACGGTCTACATGGTCTTAACTGTTCCAAAACCAAGGGCTGGCATGCAAGACACAATGAGGTCAACGACATCATTAAGAGAACCCTTGCTACAGCTGGATGCCCTGCCGAGAGGGAGCCACGATCACTTGCAGCAAACAATACCCACAACCCAGCAATCCGCCCCGACGGGATCACCATCTATCCTTGGAAGAATGGCAAGCTCTTAGCATGGGACTATACCTGTGTGTCCACACTGGCTGAAACCTATATCCATCACAGTGTGGGGCGACAGGGAGGAGCTGCTGACCACAGGGAGGAGTACAAGATCAGCAAGTACAGGGACATTAGCCAACAGTATCAATTTGTCCCAGTGGGATCAGAGACCTTGGGATCATGGGGAAAAAATGCCACACGTTTCCTTAAAGAATTGGGTTCCAGACTCATCGACACCACCAGGGACCCAAGGGCAGCCACTTTCATGTTCCAGCGCCTCAGCGTCGCCATCCAGAGGGGAAATGCTTGCTGCATACTTGGTTCACGTCCAGCCTCGGAGGAGCTGGAGGAAATTCATCATCTTTGATACATTGTGCCATTGTATTCATGTTTATGTTTTTTTCTGTAAATGCATTTTGTTTATTAATAAATGTTCACTTAGAATATAAATATAGGGGGTGGTAGGAGAAGAAAATATTCAAACAGCTCCGGGGAGAACCTTGAGTTTTCCCTGAGGTACGTTTATTGTCTTCTCTGAGGATGAGGGTCCCCATTCCAGCTATAGAGGTGGTACTTCCCCTATATATATATATATATATATATATATATATATATATATATATATATATATATATATATATATATATATATATATATATATATATATATATACTGACCTTGCCATGATAGTAGATAATACACTGCTTCTAACATTATTATAATAAAAGAGAAGCGCTAAAACACAAGGGGTATACAACACTGTTGCTATCAACACCTAGGAACTTTAATTAACACATTACAAACACTATGAACAGTTACAAGTACGTGTATCAACACTGATAACGTTAACCGAGGGTAACACAAACATGTGTAATAACTGTGTTTATAAACACCTGTCAAGATTATTCACACGCAGGTGTTTAGTTATTTACATATTTTATTTACCCTCTGGGATACAACTTTGTTAACTAGGTTGTTAAGTTAAATAGTGTAACTTACTTTAACCGAGGGTCATTAAGGGTGAATATCGCTTGTACACCATCGATCAGGGAGAGTTCAATCACTAAAATGTTAATTAAACTCCGTGTATATACACATCGCACTGTATATACATTGAGATATACACATCACTAATTATATAATCACACACATATACAAACTTCCCGGTTTTAGTTGTAATAACGTTGAAGTTTAAGGTAAAATAGAGACGTCAGGAAGTTGTTGTAGTTGACTGGTGAGTCAGACTGACACTGTCAACATGAAGCTTGGAATAACCTGTGTTCGAAGCTCTGAATAACTTGTGTTCGAAGCTTCACAACACTTCCTGAACCACCAATCAAAACTTCCCAGTCAGACTGACACTGTCAACATGAAGCTCTGAATAACCTGTGTTCGAAGCTCTGAATAACCTGTGTTCGAAGCTCTGAATAACCTGTGTTCGAAGCTCCGAATAACCTGTGTTCGAAGCTCTGAATAACTTGTGTTCGAAGCTTCACAACACTTCCTGAACCACCAATCAAAACTTCCCAGTCAGACTGACACTGTCAACATGAAGCTCTGAATAACCTGTGTTCGAAGCTCTGAATAACCTGTGTTCGAAGCTCTGAATAACCTGTGTTCGAAGCTCCGAATAACCTGTGTTCGAAGCTCTGAATAACCTGTGTTCGAAGCTCTGAATAACCTGTGTTCGAAGCTTGAATAACCTGTGTTCGAAGCTTGAATAACCTGTGTTCGAAGCTCTGAATAACCTGTGTTCAAAGCTCTGAATAACCTGTGTTCGAAGCTCTGAATAACCTGTGTTCGAAGCTTCACGACACTTAAGAATCAGTCAAAACTTCCGAATCTTTGATAGTTTCCACTGACTTTTAGCGTTAATTAAGACACACTACTCATGATACATACCTCATGCAGGACCTGAATAAATACACGGATACATGACACATATCTGATGACTTTGTGGCTTATTAACAGATTAAAATGATCGATGTGTGAATAATTTTGTCTTCAAATCTAAAACGAGGCTTCTAAATCAATTATGTTCATCTTAGACCACGGAAACCCTCTCCAGGTATACTCTCCAGGTATACTCTCCAGGTACACTCTCCAGGTACACTCTCCAGGTATACTCTCCAGCTATACCCTCCAGGTATACTCTCCAGGTATACTCTCCAGGTGTACCCTCCAGGTATACTCTCCAGGTATACCCTCCAGGTATACTCTCCAGGTATACTCTCCAGGTATACTCTCCAGGTGTACCCTCCAGGTATACTCTCCAGGTATACCCTCCAGGTATACTCTCCAGGTATACTCTCCAGGTATACTCTCCAGGTACACTCTCCAGGTACACTCTCCAGGTACACTCTCCAGGTACACTCTCCAGGTATACCCCTGTAAGATCCCGTTTCTGGGATACCTAACAACACTATGAATTTAAGGGCTTTCAATAGCTGATTTACCTTAAGAAATAGTTCAAAAAATTTTTGGTTATAGGCTGTATAGGCTGTATAGGCACGTATATTGTGTGATTCTCTACAATACCTAGAGAATGACTCGTCTGGTCGGCTTACAACTTTCCGCCTGATTTTGTTTGTGAGTTTTAATATGTCAATTTTATTCATTAAACTGATTTCTGTGAAATAAGTGGACAGTAATAAGTGGACAGTAATAAGTGGACAGTGATAAGTGGACAGTAATAAGTGGACAGTAATAAGTGAACAGTAATAAGTGGACAGTAATAAGTGGACAGTAATAAGTGGACAGTAATAAGTGGACAGTGATAAGTGGACAGTAATAAGTGGACAGTAATAAGTGGACAGTAATAAGTGGACAGTAATAAGTGGACAGTAATAAGTGAACAGTAATAAGTGGACAGTAATAAGTGAACAGTAATAAGTGGACAGTAATAAGTGGACAGTAATAAGTGGACAGTAATAAGTGGACAGTAATAAGTGGACAGTAATAAGTGGACAGTAATAAGTGGACAGTAATAAGTGGACAGTAATAAGTGGACAGTAATAAGTGGACAGTAATAAGTCACAATGTTGGATTTTATTGGATAATGATGCGTCACTGTCTTCCTGGCTACCCCACACTGTGTCTTCCTGGCTACCCCACACTGTCTTCCTGGCTACCCCACACTGTCTTCCTGGCTACCCCACACTGTGTCTTCCTGGCTACCCCACACTGTGTCTTCCTGGCTACCCCACACTGTCTTCCTGGCTACCCCACACTGTCTTCCTGGCTACCCCACACTGTCTTCCTGGCTACCCCACACTGTCTTCCTGGCTACCCCACACTGTCTTCCTGGCTACCCCACACTGTCTTCCTGGCTACCCCACACTGTCTTCCTGGCTACCCCACACTGTCTTCCTGGCTACCCCACACTGTCTTCCTGGCTACCCCACACTGTCTTCCTGGCTACCCCACACTGTCTTCCTGGCTACCCCACACTGTCTTCCTGGCTACCCCACACTGTCTTCCTGGCTACCCCACACTGTCTTCCTGGCTACCCCACACTGTGTCTTCCTGGCTACCCCACACTGTGTCTTCCTGGCTACCCCACACTGTCTTCCTGGCTACCCCACACTGTCTTCCTGGCTACCCCACACTGTCTTCCTGGCTACCCCACACTGTCTTCCTGGCTACCCCACACTGTGTCTTCCTGGCTACCCCACACTGTGTCTTCCTGGCTACCCCACACTGTGTCTTCCTGGCTACCCCACACTGTCTTCCTGGCTACCCCACACTGTGTCTTCCTGGCTACCCCACACTGTCTTCCTGGCTACCCCACACTGTCTTCCTGGCTACCCCACACTGTCTTCCTGGCTACCCCACACTGTGTCTTCCTGGCTACCCCACACTGTGTCTTCCTGGCTACCCCACACTGTGTCTTCCTGGCTACCCCACACTGTGTCTTCCTGGCTACCCCACACTGTCTTCCTGGCTACCCCACACTGTCTTCCTGGCTACCCCACACTGTGTCTTCCTGGCTACCCCACACTGTGTCTTCCTGGCTACCCCACACTGTGTCTTCCTGGCTACCCCACACTGTCTTCCTGGCTACCCCACACTGTCTTCCTGGCTACCCCACACTGTCTTCCTGGCTACCCCACACTGTCTTCCTGGCTACCCCACACTGTCTTCCTGGCTACCCCACACTGTCTTCCTGGCTACCCCACACTGTCTTCCTGGCTACCCCACACTGTCTTCCTGGCTACCCCACACTGTCTTCCTGGCTACCCCACACTGTCTTCCTGGCTACCCCACACTGTCTTCCTGGCTACCCCACACTGTCTTCCTGGCTACCCCACACTGTCTTCCTGGCTACCCCACACTGTCTTCCTGGCTACCCCACACTGTGTCTTCCTGGCTACCCCACACTGTGTCTTCCTGGCTACCCCACACTGTCTTCCTGGCTACCCCACACTGTCTTCCTGGCTACCCCACACTGTCTTCCTGGCTACCCCACACTGTCTTCCTGGCTACCCCACACTGTCTTCCTGGCTACCCCACACTGTCTTCCTGGCTACCCCACACTGTGTCTTCCTGGCTACACCACACTGTGTCTTCCTGGCTACCCCACACTGTGTCTTCCTGGCTACCCCACACTGTCTTCCTGGCTACCCCACACTGTGTCTTCCTGGCTACCCCACACTGTCTTCCTGGCTACCCCACACTGTCTTCCTGGCTACCCCACACTGTGTCTTCCTGGCTACCCCACACTGTGTCTTCCTGGCTACCCCACACTGTGTCTTCCTGGCTACCCCACACTGTGTCTTCCTGGCTACCCCACACTGTCTTCCTGGCTACCCCACACTGTCTTCCTGGCTACCCCACACTGTGTCTTCCTGGCTACCACACACTGTGTCTTCCTGGCTACCTAACACTGTGTCTTCCTGGCTACCCCACACTGTGTCTTCCTGGCTACCCCACACTGTGTCTTCCTGGCTACCCCACACTGTCTTCCTGGCTACCCCACACTGTCTTCCTGGCTACCCCACACTGTCTTCCTGGCTACCCCACACTGTGTCTTCCTGGCTACCCCACACTGTGTCTTCCTGGCTACCCCACACTGTGTCTTCCTGGCTACCCCACACTGTGTCTTCCTGGCTACCCCACACTGTCTTCCTGGCTACCCCACACTGTCTTCCTGGCTACCCCACACTGTGTCTTCCTGGCTACCCCACACTGTGTCTTCCTGGCTACCCCACACTGTGTCTTCCTGGCTACCCCACACTGTGTCTTCCTGGCTACCCCACACTGTGTCTTCCTGGCTACCCCACACTGTGTCTTCCTGGCTACCCCACACTGTGTCTTCCTGGCTACCCCACACTGTGTCTTCCTGGCTACCCCACACTGTGTCTTCCTGGCTACCCCACACTGTGTCTTCCTGGCTACCCCACACTGTGTCTTCCTGGCTACCCCACACTGTGTCTTCCTGGCTACCCCACACTGTGTCTTCCTGGCTACCCCACACTGTGTCATCCTGGCTACCCCACACTGTGTCTTCCTGGCTACCCCACACTGTGTCTTCCTGGCTACCCCACACTGTGTCTTCCTGGCTACCCCACACTGTGTCTTCCTGGTTACCCCACACTGTGTCTTCCTGGCTACCCCACACTGTGTCTTCCTGGCTACCCCACACTGTGTCTTCCTGGCTACCCCACACTGTGTCTTCCTGGCTACCCCACACTGTGTCTTCCTGGCTACCCCACACTGTGTCTTCCTGGCTACCCCACACTGTCTTCCTGGCTACCCCACACTGTCTTCCTGGCTACCCCACACTGTGTCTTCCTGGCTACCCACATTGTCTTCCTGGCTACCCCACACTGTCTTCCTGGCTACCCCACACTGTCTTCCTGGCTACCCCACACTGTCTTCCTGGCTACCCCACACTGTGTCTTCCTGGCTACCCACATTGTCTTCCTGGCTACCCCACACTGTCTTCCTGGCTACCCGACACTGTGTCTTCCTGGCT